>NW_027110159.1:328081-396504 GCF_000696795.3 Halyomorpha halys
TATTATTATCATTGCTTAGTGAAGTATGGTATTATTATTATCATTGCTTAGTGAAGTATGGTATCATTTAGTACTACTAGATTGTAAAAAAAATGTGCCGTCCGAATTTCACTAAAATTTTATAATGTGTATGATCCATTTAATCCACTAAATCTATAGTGTTCTACTACTCTCAACCAAGGGTTGCACATCTTAATCCTAGATACAAAATTAGATATAACTTTTTGTTGAAGTACCTCGTAATGTGTTATGACAATGATCTAGCAAATGAAAAAAGTGGAAATACGAAAAGATTATGGTGAATATAAAAGACTAAGTCTCGAGGTTTTTAACTAGGTCAGTTTAGATTTCTGAGGTTTGGAATTGTAATGGTGCAAGGTAATACCTTGTCGGTTCACTAAAGTAGGATTTTTAACCTGCAAAGTACAACAGAATCTGGCTGAAATCAACAATAGACTTCTTAAGTGATCATTTAATAACGGTATTTGAGGTAAATACAAATGATTCTTTTGAATTTCTTTCTGTAAAATACATTTCTTACTGGTTATTAAATATATTCTATCATTGTATGATGTTACTATTATTCTAACTAGGCAACTAGGGCAACTAGGATCGTGGTCCAAGAAGTTAGAGAGAAGGAAGATGACGTCTATTTCATCTACCTTGGCATTTCAGATAACATTGTCCATTATAAAACAGTTATCTAAAATTCACTTATTATTTTATAAGGATTTCAGCATAATTACAATTATTAACAATTGACACTATATATATTTCAGTAATGGTTAGGAGTTGCTCTGCATACAACTGTACCGATTAACATAATTATTAAAAGAATTGTATGGTATTTAAAGAGATAGAGGGGCACCATAGTATCCTGTGTTTTTTAAATTATTTTGAAAATCCACCAGACATTTTTTGAGTGGGTCACAGAATGGGCCTTTTTGAAGGGTGGAGCTTAACAGAAATCTATCCTAGCAATAAAATACATTAAAAACCTAGAGCTAGAGGATCAATTTTAACCAAAAAAAATCCTGGCCAGCTGATAAAATTTTATATAGATGTTTGATCATCGAATGTTAGAATATACCCAATAATCTAAAATTTAAAAGATGTATTTTTGCTACTTTTCGATAAATTTTTATTTCCTATGGTAATTAAACATTGAAATGCAGGTTTTTTAAAAGTAGGATACAGAAGGGGCACTGAGTTCTAATCACTCAGTTCTTCATGCAATTGGAAGAAGGCTAGAGAATGTCCAGAACTGTACGGAACATGCGTAGTGCAGGTTAAACTCCGTACTACGCATGCTTTGGGCAGCTAGAAGTGGTTCTTTGAACAGACCTACTAGCATTAGTAGGAAGGGTTTACTTCAACTCGGCGTAAGACTGCACTATACGCGTATTTCTAGAGATCCAAAAAATAAAAACTATTGAGCAATTCATAAGACTTTTTTTTAAAGAAAAGTTTACCTTCGAATTCACTTGAAGGCCGCTGAACACCAGGCTACTATGATAGTCAAAAGTGAATGAAAGGAAGGGAGGAAACTGAGAGTTGGCGGGCTTTAAGTGGAAGGATAGTTATGCTTTGAAATACTTTAGAACTTTCCACCTCATATCCTTTTGTCCACACTATTCAACTTATTATGCATTTGCATTGACCCATCTGCGCAAAAACCACACATTTTGCAAAAAAAAAAAAAAAAAAAAAATGATAACATGAATTATAATTTACTCATATTTATTATAGAGAATTACTTTAACTTAAAACCATACTGTGGATGATATAGGCTAATAACTGATTTTTACCCATCCCACAGTTTCCATGTTTTTGTTAACTCGATTTTTCTTATCTCATGAAACAGACTGTTATTCCAAATGCGAATAACATATAAGTATTCACTGCTGCCAATCTAAATAATGAATGTGCGTGGAGTTAATTAGGAATGCTTTTAACATATATTGAAATATTCCCGAATAATAAGGGAGGAGGAGGTTGCGGTCAGTATAAAACACAAATGAATAAAAAATTATTTATTCTTGCCGACGCTTCGATCTGAGTTTCAGGTCTTCATTAGGTAGATTTCGGCCGGGATTCTGGTTACACTCCTGAGTTTAAGTGAGGTGAAGACTTGAAACTCAGATAGAAACGTCTACACGGATAAATAATTTTTTGTTTATTTGTGTTGTTTTTTGTTTTTTTTGCTGACCGCAACCCTTGAACATCTTCTCTTCTTATTAATCTACTGTCAACTATCTAAGCCTCCTTATTCCCGAATAATTTTGAATATAGCAGCAGGACAGTTCTCCGAATTTGAGAATTATGTTTATCAATTATTATTAATGAGAATTTGAGTTTTATTTTAGAGAAAATATAGACTTATACCACCTAAGCTTAGGTGAAATTGTTTGTTCTTTAAAATCAAATAAAAGGGCCAGAGGGCCTGTAGAAGATTGGAGCCCATAGGCCAGTTGCCTATAAGTATCATCTGACACTCCAGGAATCTCATTAAGCCGACATTATAAACCTATTTTGGAACCAAAAGAGTTGGATGATTGTGGAGGCTATTTCAAATAATGATTTTTTGTACGACAGCTACTGTATTTTTATTTTTGTAAAATTTGACTGATTCTGGACGAAAAAATATTATTTAGTCATAAAAGTAGGTACTTTTTTAAAAGATGTATTAGAATATATTATTATAGTTTATTTTTATTTTTTTGATTCTAATTTTAGAAACATTGGATCTCCAACCTCATTGCGACTCTTTATTAAATTATGCAGATCATCAACCTCTTTTGCAAGTTCTATTGGCTTCGTACTATAACCATCATGCGAATCCTTAAACATTTCGAAAATAAGATCGTCAATGAAGTCATCATCTTGATCATTTTCTTCTCTTTTGTCAGCACTAGTATTATCAACTTGTTCTTCAGTTTTGGTTTTACTTCCTGTAAATGGATTCATGACCTTGACGTAATCATCACGGCATTTAGATTCTACTTCTTTAAGTTTCTTCTCAAGATTGGCGAGGATCTCCCGAGTCTCTAAGTCGGGTTCGGGTTTTCTCATGTCGAGGTGGGAGTTTTTAACATCTAGGTCCACTTTCTTGATATCAGGTTCGGTTTTTGTAGTAATAGGTCCAATTTTCTCACAAGAACTTTTTATGTCATCCAGATCATTGAAATAGTTCACAGTTAGGTCGGTTGTTGAAGGCGGCTCTTTGTTGGCAACTAGGAGGGCACTCAACTGCTTCTTGAACTGTTCAGCGGACATGGGATGCCCATCAGGTTGCCATTGGTCTAACAGAGTGTAGATACTCCTCTGGGCGCTGTTGTTGTGGAAGTCGTAAGGAGTCGAGTCCCAGGTGAAGAAGAAAGCTGGCTGGACTTGGGAAGAAGTTGAATTGCGATAGATGTGTATCGGCATGACCTGCCAAGGATTCGGCCCGTCGCCCTTCCCCATGTTGCTGGCGCCATCTTCTAACGAAACGGAGCTGCTCAGCACCGCCCGATCACCGGCAGAAAGCTTTTCATATTCTAGAGATTTGTTTCTCACTAGTTTTTCTTTATTTAAGATACTCTCTAACTCCATCATGTCTTGCTCCAATTTCCTTACTTTTTTTTCCAGTTCGGATTCTTTTCTATCCGCAAACTTTAGCATGTCCGCTTCTGAGAGTTCATTAATCATTTTTAATCAATATATTTTTTAATAAGAAATATGAAATTTTGATATTTTTTTCTTATTTAAACGTACAAAACAAACTGGTTTTGAATTTAAGAATCCATAAAACTAAATGTAACATATGGTAAATTAATAACATATTCGTGCAAAGATGTTATGGCTTCGAATCATAACAACTATCTCGACCCCGACTACCACTCCAGATTAGGATGAATTCATTATTTAACCATTAAATCCAAAAACAACGATTACAACTACATTATAATTTAATTCAATAAGTGTAATAATGGAATCGGCATAAATCAAATTGGTGTACAAAAAAGAAACGTTTGAAAGTTGATTTCATTATTTTAGCTTATCATCAATTTTTTTGATGTGATGAAACCAAAAATCAACTCCATTTTCTTCCATCATTTACAGATTTTTTGCTATTTCTTGGTATATCATAACAGTTTTTAAATATAAAAATCCTAAAAATCATTCATAACTCAGAAGGTGTTTAACCAATTAATTTCAAATTTTTATGGTACCAAAAGTTCATTACAAGTATTGATTGTAAGTGGAATTTTGAAACGCCTCTGGTACATTTTTTTTGTCGAAATCTACGTTAATTTCATCCATGAGAACTCTTTGCAATCGTTGGAATTATTAGTTTGAAACGTCTCGAAATCAGTTGAATTTTAAAATCATCAAAATAGTAAATTTTATATGAAACACAGCAATATAAGCAAGATACCTAATGATTTTGTAAAATGGCTAAACAACGTTTTTATATTGAATTACTCATTGGTAATTGGTGATATTAGAGTTAACATTATTTAAGGAACACTTACGTAAAATATCATCACTTTTTTTTTCTTGCTAATGTCTTTCAACATTACATGTATTGATTGGGTTCCTTTTAAAATAAAAGTTTATGTTCTGGTTTGTATAAAACAAAACAACTAGCTCAAGAGAGCTGAAGACCTGAGGTAGAATAAACTTGTCAAATTGATCAAAGATATTCAAGGTCTGAAAATCCAATGAGGTTAGAAAATCCTTTAATTTTTATTCAAGATAAAAAATTTATTCAAAGATACAGAAGTATTTTACCCATTGTTTGAAGGGAACTTGAACATTTCAACTTTATTGGAGTGTAAGAGTAAATAGTTGTATCGGCTTGGTTCGAACGAACTTAAAATGCAGGTTCATGAACCACTGTAAGAATTGCTAGTGTTTTTGACCAGGACTATTCTGATTAATCCCAAGCCAACTCTCACTAAATATAATAGTAAATATGGAGGTAAGGTCAAGATTTCCTTTAGGATTCTAGAAAGATTTCACCAATTTCCTCAACATAGTATGAAAATAAATAAGATGGGAGTTCATCAGACCCACGTTTCCTAGAATACAGTGACCGTCTATTTAAAAAGAGGGAAAAACCACTGAGGGCATTCTAAATTTGTATGATCGTTTCAAACGAGGTTTGGCCTCGATCCATCTGTATTTTTCCCTCTTCAGACTTTGTATTTAAATATAATTCGATACAATAATATAGAACCAAAGACCATTACAGAAAGCGGAAAAATTGTCCACTTCGTTAATATATGTAAATACTTTTTTAAATTAAGAAAAAAAAAAGGAGTAATTGAAATGAAACTTTACAAGATATTTCAGTAATAAAAATGAATAGGTTTAATACGTACAATACCTATATGAATAAATAATAGAACTTCGATTTCTCGTGAAAATTAGTCTTCATATTGTGAATCAGTAAGCCATAAGAGTTAGTCATCACGATCTTAGGATTAAGAGTCGTCATGAATGATTCTTACGGGAAATTGAATTTTATAGCCACTTGGCACACTTTTTTTGTAGGTGTTTTTTTTATTTTTATGGTGATTTTTTTTTCTGACCTCTTTTATTGAAAATATAACAATATTAATATACACCTGTGTATATAAATACATATATAATGGTGCCCTTCCTGACTATGAGATGATTTATTATTTATTGATGTGATTAAATCATTTAATTCGAGAACTCCTACGTAATAATTCACGATTTTTCAAAATTTTATCTGAGCATTTTCCAATCGCGACAGTTTTCTAAGGATTTTCCCGGACCTCAAAAATTAGTTAATTAATTTAATTAACTGAATTAATTTTTAACATTTGAAAACAGAAATAAATCTGTCGACAATATGGATCAAAACTTATTTTTAAAATGAAAAATAATTTAGTTGTAGGATAGGTTGGAGTAGGCTGTAGGGTCTCATGGAAAGCCGTTACACCAAGACAACCCCCGCCAAGGGATGTTTTTCTACCTGAGTTGATACCTGCTAGACCTGGGGGTCACAAATGTTCTACCCAGCTACCCCATGGGTTTCCTGGAATGTATCAACAAAAAGTGGTGGTAATATATTTGTTATAACATTTACGCGAATTAAGACCAAATTTGGGAACAACTGGTATTTTATTTAAACAAAATTTAAACAATGAATTGTTGGACCGTTAATTAGCAGATCCTCTACCCCTCAGCTGCACTGCCCATCACATTAGAAGTGCATACTTGATATTTAACATATAAATAAAAGCTCGAGTATGGCTCGCGCATCTTACAATTTTCACTTACCACCCTGCTTTGAAATGAAATTAATTTTCGCTTGTTTCAGATATTTTTATATTATTCAGAATGACAATACTTCCCTTAATAATTTTAAATTAGCCTTTTAGTTAACGAAATGAGAAATTCTAATTTTAAGAGGTTTCTTTCAGAAGAGACTTCCTAATAACATTTGTCGTTTTAAAATTTAATATTTTTCTTTCACAAAAGTATAATAGAAATACAAAAACATTTTACTAAAATTTACATTCTGTTCTGAACCAATTATTCAAAACTATATTTTATAGTACTATATATACTATAAACTATATTGAAAATATTAAGAATGATTATATTTAGTCGTAACGTTTATTCAACTATGTAAGGTCCACCAGGCGGTTTGGTATTAAATAAATACACATAAAAAATATATTTTATGTAGCTAATAATCCTGTCGAGTAAAAGGCTCATGGTTAGGTTAAATGAAATTATAAAACTTTAGTAGCAAATAAAAAGATGGACGAGGTTTACAATACCACGCATGCATCTGTCAGTTTAACTCGCATTAGAACAGACGTTATATTTTAGCGTTTTCCGTCATTCTTTATTGCCTTCTTCGACTTCATATGTTAAATATTATTTTTTCTAACATCTTTTTGACTTCTAACCATTTATAATATGTCTATATACTCTTATTGCAAGAAGTGTTTTCAATCTGAAGAAATTATTTTTCCTCCTGTCTCCTTAAATTAACTACCTTATCCTTTCATAACTTATGTTTATTAATTTTTTATTACTATTTTAAATCTGAAATAGATAATTATTCCTGACAAAGAGAACTAAAGGTACTTAAGAGACTTAAGGAACATTCGGTATTTAAGCCTAGTCAAACTATTTCAATGATGTTAAGACTCAGCTAATATAGTAATTAAGACCTAGCTAATATAGATAATTAAAACCTAGCTAATATAGATAATTAAGACCTACCTAATATAGATAATTAAGACCTAGCTAATATCGCTGATAGACCATATAATTGTACATTTATATACGGAATTTAACTAAAATCATTAAAGCCGTGTTCAAGAAAATCGAAAGACAAATGTGAAAATCTATGAAATGTAACTAACGGTTGGTCGAATACATCTGGGGTATGACAGCAACTTCTTCGATACTCTAGATGTATTCCCACCTTATATATGTAATTTCAGTTCAGAGTTTTAACACGGACGTACACGCACGCACGCGACCATCTTGCTAGTCTGGGTAATTAGGACCCTGGAACCTCAAACCTACATCTCCAGAGTGAGAGAGAAAAGAGAGAAAAACTGGGATACTAAGAGGGTAATGGGCTCGGGATCGAGGGGCTTGGTTTGCTTGAACATAGGCACCTCCACGTTGAAAGGCAATAAGGAGGAAGAGAAAGAAGAAGAACCTCAAAATGTTTTATTTGCATAGAAAACAGGAATTAAAAATTTTTACGATAGAAATACGTCCCTTCACTATATAGTTCATATACATAAGTAAGTGAAGGTAATGAAAAATAAGGATTAATTTACAGATTACCTGTTGGATTTGCATTCAATCATTGGATTTATGGCATAATAGTGTCATAAAAAATTGTATTTTTGCAACAAACATTTAAAATTATTTGGGTTAATTATAAAGGTGATAAAAAGAGACTTGCGTCTCTCTTCTATCATCCTTACTTCCATATTTAAATTTGGTGGTCAGTTTGGTTAAGGAATTAATTCTCTGGTCAATGAACTATGCTCTGACTATAATGCAGGATCTGTATCCATCCGCTAATCCATAACTTGTACACATTCTTAGTAAACAAAGGAAGTAAGAAACGTGAGAATACACATGCTTGTTCTTTGGACCCCTGTTGGCTATTACATTCCATTTATACGATTTTCATTATAAGAAGGAAAAAATAAAGATAGGTTAAAAAAAAAAGGAAAGGTAAATATGGCCATTGTAAGTGCTAGGTGATAAAAATTCATAGAATTAGACATAGACTGTAAATGTAGCCTTCGTTCTAAAATCTTTGTCAAAAACCTGTTAATTTAATTACCCAGACCTATAATGTCTTTCTAAATCTATATTTATCAAACTGTTAAATAAAAATAAACCCCTAAAGTTAAGTGCCAGATTTAAAAAAAGGTATATTTACACCAAATCGATGAAATTTTCAAATATAAAATCTTAAACTAGAGTTAATTATTGAAACGAAGGTTGGTGAAATTATTTAATTAATTTAAATAGAGAGATCATCAATATTCATCTTTTGGCAGTCTCAAAACAAAACTGGGGACAAACGTGTGAATGCTGCACAAGCGCCCTCTGATCTACATCCACTCAACAGGTCAGTTCAAATAATATATCCACAGGTTTGTGTATGTGCGAAGTGGTTGGTTATAGCTTGGCAAAGATGTAGCATCTTAAAATTATTAGTGTGAATTTATATATACATGTACATATATTAATAACTTTTTTCTTCACTATTAATTATATGTATCCCCTGCAAAGAACATTTTTACTTAAAAAAAGGATTTTCTTAACTAATTATTATACATTAACATACACAGAATAAACACTGAGATATAAATATTCACCTAAAGAGTATTTCAGTTTCCAAATAATAGTAAACACTGTTTCTATTTTATAGAATTTGTAATACTTAAAAGTTATAATATTTGATAAATCTCAATTTGTATTTTATAATTTTTATAATTAATCATTAGAAAAGAAAATTCTTCTTTTTTAGAAAAATGTTTTTTTTTTTGTTTTTTTTTATAATTTATTAAACTATTAATACCAGAACAGCAAGATATCGAAATGTCGCTAAAATATATTTCTTTATAATTGAAAAAATCTCAAAATTAAATGCTTATTAGATACATTAGATACATTTTATGTTCTACATAGATACTTTATAGTCCATAGATACATTCTCAGGTATAACAACCTCTCTAAGAAGCCATTGCCCCCCTTACCATGATGATGTTGGCCCTCTTGCCAGTGATCACCACTAGAGGGCGAAAAAGAAAAGGAGAAGGACGGCCACGTGAAGTTTCAGAACCATTTCAGTTTTGAGTACGGGGTTGTTCATAAGTAGAAAATATTAACAATATTTTTTGTTGTTAATAACAGGTTAAAATGTATTGGAGTACTGTGGACTTAAGTGAGTAACGAAATGGGATTCAGTGCAGGAGGAAATGAAATTGTAAAGCATGGCCAGTTTCATCTAGTGGAAAAGGAAGTGTGATTGTGTAGTGGTACTCTGTTTTGGTTTTATATTTGTGCATTGTAACTATATACATAAATTGTAATGGATTATTACTCTGTTATGGTAAGTGATGAACTTTTTTTTTTATATTTTCTGATATACACGTTTTTAAATATAATTTCTTAACTTAAAAATAATAACTTATAATTTGTTTAATGGATTAAAGAAAATTACCTAAAAGTTTCCATTTATTAAATATAAATATTTAGAATTTATATAATAAATTATATAAATAAACATATTAAAAAGTTATTGAATTTATTAATTTAACCTTTTTGGCAAGAATCTTAATACATAACTTTAAAAAAACTATTTTATATTATAAAAACTACATATTTTTTAGCATTATTCGTACTTGCGTAAAGTCATTTATTTAATAATGATTTTTTCCTAAAAACGTTTGTTACACAAAGAGTGCAAATCTAGAACAAAACAGTATATTAAAAAAATACTGTAACAACACTAGAATTTTATACAAATACAGATTTGACTGTATTTGTACTCCTTAATACGAATAATGAATGTATTTACAATAATAGTAGCTTATGAATGTAAATACGAATATATTTTTATCCAAATAAAATAATAGGAATATAGATTTTTGTGATATGAGGATACGACAGTATTCATATTCACGTGTATAGGACATATCTATTCCTATTTTTATTTGCTTTGTAAATGCATCTCACATATTTGTCTTAGTATTGATTGTAAACAGTCGACATACAATCGACTATTCTTCTTAGTGCTGTTTCTTATTTACTAGTCTATATACTTTATTTCTTAATTAGAAAAATGGATATCTGGGCTAATGAGGATGCTTTATTCTTCCTCGTATACTACAAAGAAGAACCCCACACTTGGAACACGAGGAATAGAGACTACAAAGAAAAAGAAATACCATGCGGAGAAAGAGGAGTACTACGTTTAGTAAGAGTAATACGTTTAGTTTTCTCAGTGAATATTTAGATTAACGAGTTAAGAAACGAAGAACATGTTAAACTTTAGTCGTGTTTATTTCTCTAGAACAAACTAGAGGTGACGTTGGTTGGCACACCTTGCCCTGTTTCTGTGAATGTTAGGGACTTCCGGCAAGTAAAATGCGTGTAGAGCCCATATTAAAAATAAATTTGTAAATGATATTAGGCTAGTGAACTCTCAAAATTGGTTCTGTTCTTATAGAAAAAAAAATCGATAAAATTGCAACATTAATCATATGTTTATAAAAAATATATTGTATTAGAATAGTGAATCTAAGAGAAAAAAACAAACTTACTTTTAGAATAAACAGCGTTCAAAAATATTTAGATCTTTTTTATTATGAACAAGATACTAAGTTCGAGAAGTTAAATGAATTATTTAACGTTAGTTTTTTTAATCCTAACATTTAAACAAAGAAGTAGCCTTCCCTTTGATTGTTAAGTAGCTCTTGAGTTTAGGTGGGGAGAGATGGAAGTGTAAAAACCGGATATGCTTTCAGCTTTACATTTATAAAACTAAGGATGGTTTGCTGAAAAAATCTTCATGACATAATTAAAGTACATTAAATTTATTACTAAAGTGGTTATACAACTTTTTTTTCGAAGCTATGTAGTTTCTAAGAAAAATATTAATTAGTCCAGTCGAAGTAGAGACCTAACCTTAACATAAAAATAACAACACATATTTTGTATTGTTCACTAACAGCAGTATATTAGTGCTACAAAGTCCACGTGTTCCACTTTTGCTGATCAGGATGGAGAAAACAATCCCTTTGTTTCTAAGAAAAATATTAATTAGTCCAGTCGAAGTAGAGACCTAACCTTAACATAAAAATAACAACACATATTTTGTATTGTTCACTAACAGCAGTATATTAGTGCTACAAAGTCCACGTGTTCCACTTTTGCTGATCAGGATGGAGGAAATTTGTTTCCAGTACAATTATTAATCCAGTCAACTTAGGCACAAACAATACAGTAAAATATTTTGTATTGCTCATAAACAGCAATAACTGTAAGATCTTTTGCATTGCTTATTAACAGCAATAACAGTAACATCTTTTGCATTTCTTATTAACAGCAATAACAGTAACATATTTGGCATTGATCATTTACAGCAATAACAGAAACATCTTTTGCATTAGGTTGAAAACGTCCACGTGTTCACGAACTCGTATAAATTTGTATAATTCAGTTCGTAGCAAAAGCACGAAGGGGAACTGGAACACTTTTTTTATATACATTATTTATTTTAATGTTTTTTACCGCCCTAGGCTTGTTCCCCCGATCCGGTAACACCTGTCTGGTCTGGGCGGTCGGCGATGTTAATTCTTTTTAAGTGCATGTGGAGTAATAACCGAATAATTTCTAGGAATACTAAACGAAGGCCATATTCCCACATCATACTGAGGATTTGATGAAATGCAATATGGTTGTTTGGAAAACCTTTTAACGTTAAGAGTTTTCCAACTTGAACAAATTAAAAGTTAACTATAATAACCATTTTTTTTTTTTTTATTCACAGGAATTAAAGCAGTCCCCTGACATCGTGTCTACAGTTAAAACCGAGAAGATAAGATGGTTGTTTTATGTGCAGAGCATAAGGGACATAATCAGCAAGGAGAGATTAATGAAGGGATATCCATGAGAAAGCAGAATGATCATAGAGGAAAATTAGGCCAGTTTTATTACAGAGCTTTTAATTCAATAACTGTCCCCAATGACCTGTCTGCAAGAAACCGATTTGGTATAAAAAAGGGTTAGTGGGATGGAGATGGTTCCATTCACCATAAGAAAAAGGGAATCTTTTAGTATCATATAATGAAGGTTAGTATACATCAAGTGTTACGTATTTTCTCTAATACGTGATTCCCATTTAACTAACAAGTGCGGTAATAAGCGATAGTATACCGATGAAATATGTAAAATTAAACATAAAAAGAAACAATAATGGTCTGTAATAACTAAATAAAACATAATTTTTAAGAGTAATGTGGTCAGGGTGGCGTTCAGAAAAGTAGTAATTAAAGAATATTATTGACGTTTTAAATTTAATTCTATGATATTTATTCACTTTTTTTAACATATTAAAATATGTATTATAAAGAATTAGACTGACAAATCGTCGGTTTAGGAGAAAACTGTCACAACTCAAAATAATTTATTTTTATGTTTTCACCATGACTGCAATTTGTTTATATTTTTATGTGGAAGAGTTATATTTTAATTCTTACACGCCTGCTAGATGGCCACTTGTAACTCTTAGTACAAGAGCCCAGGAGAAGAAAAAAAGACAGTCATTTCATCCCAATTTACGAATATTTTAATGAAAACTACTATTTATAATTACTAGTCAAAGTGTATGAGTCTACCAAGAATAGGTAGAAGGAATTTTAAAAAATGGCAGCTGTTTGAAAATGTTAAAAAAATTAGTTTATCATTCAGAGCTCTATATCTTTAAAACTACCAACAACGCTAGAAAATCTAAGAGAACATCATTTAAAGTAAAGTGAATTTACTAAAATATGAGCCCTTATAGACCTATTTATGTTCAATAGTTCTCGGGATATAGATTTTTAAATAGCAACATTTCATAAAAAAAATCAGTAGTTAGTGAATTTATTTTGAGAAATCTATTTTTTATTCACTCTACCTATATTTAGCAGAATCATTAATTTAGACTAGTAATTATACTTAGTTTATTATTAACAAACACAATTTTGATCCAATATACTCTGAACTTTATTTTTAGAAATTCTCCTTGTCTTTGACTTATGGATTATAAAATCTGATAAAACAAAAAGGGTGGCAATAATGAAAAAGGAAGACTATAAAATGAAAATGGAAAAGATCCTAAATGAGGATAATACATATAGAAGGTTAAGAATAGACCCTTTATTAGAAATGAATAAAAATGTAATAAATTATGTAGATAAACTTAATAAGAATAAATTTATTGATGAAAAAATAAACAAACATTGACACCATCTAAGAATGTTTTGATTAATTAAGCTGCACAAAGAAGATAAACCTATAAGGCCAATTGTTAAATGGGCCAATTTACAATTTACAAAATTTTTTTTAAAAGTTTTAATAATGTTTATAAAGATTAAAATATAGATGTCAAAAATGTAATAGAGGTAAAAGAAAAATTGAAGTTGATAAAGATTGAAAATGGTGAGTTATGATGCAGTATCCTTATTTACAAATATTTCTCTGAAAGTGGTATATAATATTATAGAAGAAAAATGGGAAGAAATTAAACACAATACTATAATAAAGAACAAAAATTATTTTTGGAAGGAATAAAGTTGTGTTGTGAAAATGGAATATTTAAATATGATGGTGAGGTCTTCCGACAAAATGTTGGTCTTCCAATGGGTGGACATTTAAGTGTATGCCTGTCTGGTTTAGTAATGAATGACTTAATAAAAAAGCAATTGAAAAATCAGGTATAAAATTAAAAATTTTGTTTAAATATGTTGATGACATTTTCTGCATTATTAAAGAGACAGATAACAATAAGATGCTTAGATATTTCAATAGTTACCATGAAAGATTAAAATTTACGATGGAAATAGAAAAAGAGGGCAATTTAAGATTCCTGGACATGTTGATAAAGAGGCAAGGAGATAAATTATTAACAGGATGGACAAAAAAGGAACCTTCCAGTAATATAATTATGAATTATTTATCCTGTCATCCTATTCACATGAAATACAACGTTATTAATAACTTTTTAAATAAGGCAATAAAGATAATGGATGAAATTGGTGAAAATAAAGGAAAAGTTATTTAATATATTTCAGGAAAACTTTTATCCTAAAGGGTTAATAAAGGAAATATGGAAATTAAATATCAAAAAATCCAAAATAAAAGAAATAAAAATGAAAATCCGATAAAGTAAAATAAAAAATACTATAGTTGTAATTATATAAAAGGTTTGTCAGAAGGGATAAAAAGGTCTTTTAAGATTTATGATACAGAAGAAATTTCATTGTTTCAAACCAAAAAATAAATAAAAAAATTATTATAGTAGAAAAAACAACCCAATAGATAGTAAATATCAATCTGGATCAGCATATAAAATTCCATGCATTAATTGTTCAGTCATATATATTGGTGAAACCAAACAATATATGAAAGACAGGATGTATATAATAATAATTTATTAATTAAAATAATAATTTTAGAAGAAAAATATTAGAATCAATTCATATCCCAGAAAATATAAATTATACAGTAAACTTCAAATCAGATTCTAAAGGATTAAACCACCATTATTCTGAAACTTTAAGTAAAATAAATATGTAATTATTATAAATAAGTTAGATAATAGATTAGATCTAGTACATAGATAATTGTTCAAATCCTTGAATTATACAGATGTATATTTAATATATATATATACACCTAAAAGCATGTATAGGGGAGTGCATATGTGAAAAAATAAAAAAGAGAGGGGAGTATATGAATGTAAAATATACATATATAATAAAAATATAGTAATTATGGATTTAAGAAATGATAAATTATAAGAAAATGAATTGAAATTGAATGTTAATTAAATTGTATTAAATGTAAAAAAAATATTTTAAATGATAAGGAACAGAGTTCTAACCTGTTGAAGGTAGCGTCTGTTATAAATGATGTTTTTGAGTGGAAAAAGAGAAGATTATTTGTGTAAAAAAGTTTTAAATTCAAGATATAAAAAGTTCTGTAAGTAAATAATCATTTTAGAAATATTGTTTGTTATTAGAAACTGTTGTGATATTATTTTAATATTTAATTTATTTCAAAGATATGACATGGGCAATTAGCCTGCAGAAAAGATTTTAAAGAACATGACATCAATATTTAAGGTATAGCCAAAAAAGTTAAGTAAAAAATGTAATTAATATTAAAACCAAAATGTTTATAGGTTGTATCATTGAAAATGCCCTGAGGGCCAAAGCGTTAAAAAAAAGAAATAAAAAAAGGAGAGTTTCTGAAAATAAAGTTGAGGGGGTATTGGATCACAATTGTGAGTGTTAATAATGAAATAAACCACTCTCAATCATTATAATCTATATTTTAATGTAATAATTAGTTTATTCAAAGTAATCAATCATTGGCGTGAAATAACTGCCCTTTTTCTTCTCAGCTCTTGTACTATCTCTTCTACATAAAAATATAAACAAATTGCAGTCGTTTGTGAAGCCTTGTGTAAACATAAAAATGAATTATTCTGAGTTGTGACAGTCTTCTTGCAAACCGACGACATGCGCAGGTGTTTTAAAAATGACTTAAATATATGTATATAAAAAACTTACCTAAAACAAAAATATTTAATAAAAAAGTTTAAATAATTTAATTCCTGACATTTTAATAACTAATTATATATAAATCATGGTGTGTTATGTATAAATCACAATTTAAGATGTTTATTACTTATAACTATCTCAGTCATTATACTTTTTTTTAAAATTATTTAATCGTTTCTGTTTTCTTTTGTCATATTGTAAGTCTATTACATACATTAACAAATGCGTTACTAAAATAGATTCGCCTAATTTTTAATTTTTTTGAGCCTAAATGAAGACCAATTTTAAATGTGGGTTGAAATGTCGGTTTTTAATAAATAATCAAAACTATTTTTTGAATGTTGTTTTTCTGAACGCCATTCGAACAATATCTTTAATTTAACTTATGGTAAACCACAAATCTATAATCTTTAATGTATAGTATATACATTTTACATATTTATTTATTTATTTATTTATCCACATGAGAAGACAAAGGTACAAATAAGGAGCACCGATGGCATTATGGATATCTCTTTGAGAATTTTCTTTTCGTTTTCAGCCAAAGACGAAAACGTTTTCCCATCTTGTTTGGGTCGATTTGAAACGATCTAATCCAGTACTTTTCCTAAACCACAAAAATTTCATTGGCATGTTAAATTATTTTATAATACTTCAATAAAGTACTTCTGTCGGGCTTATTACGAAACATAGGAACGATATAATATCTATTTCGAACGAAAGTACTCATTGAAATAAAATGGGATGTTTGGGGCATCGTGACATTGTCTTCCACCTAATATGATATGGAAAGAGAACATATAAATATTGTCATAAATAAGACTGAATATAACAGTATTTGCCACATAGGTAAAGCTTATATTAAATTTAGATACTTACATGTTTACAAAAAAGAGGATGGTTATAGAATTTGGCAACTAGTAGACTTACGTTATCAGATAGACGCAATAGTGTGAAAAACGAAAATTTTTCCAAGTCTGAGGTGGCTATTAAATTAATACCTGAATCTAATTCACTTACGATAATTTTAATTCAATTTTTATTTTATTACTCTCCTTACCTTTCCTTTCGGCAATACGTGATGATTTTATTTTACTGTATGAAACAATAAAAGCAATCGTTTCATAAATGAAGCTCACCTTAGGGCGCCACACCTAACTAAGAATATACCGCTTCATAAGTAAGTGAAGATGGTTGGGGGATGAGGAGGGGGGGAGCGGTCAACAAAAAAAATACAAATAAACAAAAATTATTTATTCGTACCGACGTTTCGACCTGAGTTTCAGGTTTTCATCAGGGCTATAAAACAAAAAGAGATAACAACCATCATTCAGAGAAACATAAAATTGAATAGAAATAATAAACTAACAAATTTGTAAGTATACAAAACAATGAATTAAATAATAATAAATAGTTGATTGATAACAATAAAAGATGAAATATAATGTTATGTAGGTGAGAAGATATCTTATTATTATATATGTAAGGAGATATGTATACTTCAAAATTTGTTAGTTGATGTTTCTCTGAATGATTTTTGTTACCCCTTTTTGTTTTATAGCCCTGATGAAGATCTGAAACTCAGGTCGAAACTTCGGCACGAATAAATAATTTTCGTTTATTTGTGTTTTTTTTTTTTTTTTGCGCCGATTGCTGTTGCCTAAGCAGATTAAATATGGTTGCTATAAATAAGATTCACAAATGTTATAATTTTTTTTTTTTTACAATAGATTGATCCTAAAAATCTTTCACTTGTTCTTTCCCTAAGGTTCTCATGAAGTTTAAGTTATTGAAGGCCGGTCCATCTTGGCAAAGACAAAGGCATGACTGGGTGTTTGTAGCGGATAGACACGAGTTTCCTGTGAAAGATCTTAAAATAGTTCAACTTTGTTGTACCAGAGGCCGGGTATTATTGTGTTCCTGGCACTAGTATTTACCTCCCCAGCTGTTATGAACGCATACGCTTACATTACTGTAATATTAGATACATTCATAATATGTAAGCTTCGGTAAATTTCAAGTTTATAATTCAAATAATAACCAAATACCAGGAAAAGTTTACTTATTCAAAAAACTAGTTTTGGACCTTGGTGTATGGTGTTTTGAATATCAATGCACCATTAGTCAGTGCATTAATTTTTATTCCTTTTTTTTTTTAAATATTAACAAAAATAAACAAATATTAAATCGATGGAATGTTAATTATAGATCGATATAATATAGGTTGGCAATAGTATGAAATGGTAAAACTTACTTGACAATACAGAATACGGAAGGCCAAAAAGGAGCTGGAAGTGGGATCTTGAAAAAATAATCCAACTTAGTTCGTCACACGGCCGTTGGGTTACTGCTCTTTAGGTCTAAATCACTTTCTTATCTTCAACTAACTGGCTAGAATTAGTATATCTTCGTCCTATATCAGGCTCTTGTGCGTAGATAGGTGTATTCGAGAGAGGCCAGCCCAAGAAATTGTTCACTCTAAAATACTAAAAAAAAAAAACTTATAATTATTCTACCCAGTAGAAGTTTTAAAATTGTAAAATTAAATATTGTTTTCAAGCTTTAACGCTTGGTTTGGTACCTGTTAAATAGGAAGAATGAGAGGAAACCCCACAGACATCTTACTGGTTCCACCGCCAGAGCATTTGGTTAGCTGCGCTTATGGTCAAACCTATTAAAACATACATAGTTAATATTTGTGAATACACTGTATCATCAAATAGTTCCGATATAGAATCCTCAACCATACTTATTAGTTCACAATTAAAAATGGGCAATTATCTTAATACTCCGAAAGTTGACGATATGGCATGAAATATACCATAAATATTCGTCTGAAAAGAAGATGGACTCAAGACCATGAATGGAGTGTTCCAGAAGTGTAGCTTCAACACCGTTCATTAAACATAGATCACATTTACCTATTGCATCACGTTTTTAATTATGTTATAAATCCCTAAAAATAAATTATATGAGCTCAGAGGATGGTGGTATCGCAATTTGAATTGTCATTGTTTACGATTGCAAATTTCTCATAAATCCCATCTCAACATTAATACTCATTATAACTGGTTTTCATTATTTTACTATTTTCAAGTATAACTTTTGGGTTCTGCTGCTTGTGATGTTTTACTTGGAATGGATGTTGCTTGCTATTCTCTGACGAGAAAATTTAGGTGCCAAATCCAGCTTTGAAAAAACGTTTGCCAAATACATGGGCTAGGATAACTTTCTCACTATTTCTATCTTTATTTTTAATCCTTTATTTTAATTTCCGAAAATAGCTTTTTTTTTATAAAATTATCCATTATCTTTACATTTATAATATCCAGATATATTTCAAACCTAATGATTAGTAGCTTGAAACTAAAGTTATGGGACGAGCCGTTTTCAAAATATAGCTGTGACGAGGAAAAGACGTTAACGATCGTTAAGGCACCAAACCGTTCAATCCGTTAAAATTTTATCAAATTCGGACCAACGGTTCGATCGATATATTTTGCTGACGGCGTGACTGACACGGGACCAAATTTGAATACGTTTGATGCTAAACGTAAATAACATGCGAGGGAAAATGATCGATTTTAATGACATAATTTTTTAATTTCCTACATACTTAACTTCCGAGATATATTTCTTATATGACTAATTCTTTTCAGAGTTTTGGACTATTATAATTAAAATTAAAGCAGACCTTGAACTAATAGTAATCCTAATGACCTATAGAATCAATGTCCAATAGACGGGAATCACGTCCAAAGTGGAACGAGCGGATATTACTAAGGAAAACATTGCATCAAAGAGGGAAGGTTCTTGGAATGCGTTGATCTCGCAACCGTTCCAACTTTATCTGATGTTTACTTCTAGTCAGCTCCCGCTGGCCAACTGTTTCCAATCCTTTCTTAATCAGGTTCAGGCGCTCATTGCGCAGGATATATCGTGTGGAAAAACGTTTTGCTTGCAATCCTACTGTCCCGACCTTTGCTTGTAGGGATCCCACAGTATAAGAGGACTGTCAAGCAGCAAAATTGCAAAAAAGTTTTGTCTTTCATAAAATATTGAATTATTCCCGATTTTTTTTTCATATATCTACAGTTTTCTTACTTATGGAACTCTTTTAATTGTTGTAGAGGAGTTCAGTGATTAGTCTCCAGTTTAAGAAGCTTTTGTTCTTGTCAAGCTTGAGTTTTTTTTACGGAACAGGCTCAGATTCATTTCAAGTTCCGTAAAAGAATCATGTAGTGTGGAATTTTGTTTCATCAAAGCACCAGTGTACTCAACAAAAATAATTACAAATTGAAAACACACTTTTCCGTACATATACGATATTAAAGTATGTAAAATGAAAAATTAAAGTGAGTATATCAAATGAAATTCTTCTTTACTTAATTATCATTATTTAATAATGAATGTTATAATTTCTGTAAAGGTTTTTTTTTTTCATTCAATTTATTGTTACAAGTTATTATATCACTTACAGCAAATTTACTTGATGTATATATTTTTTTACAGTTGTAAATATCAATAAATAATTATTATTAATTACACTCAAGGGTAGTCCTTTCTAAATGACAGATTTAATCCCTTGTTACTTCTATATTCCATATTCATTTAATCTTTTTTTTTTTAAAGGCAATCCACAGTGAAGGTGATATTTGCCTAGTTATCTACAGGTGACCAATCTAGTCTAATCATGGCGGTGGGTCAAGTTTTTCATTTTGTGGGACCGCCACTTAATGAAAGAAGTCAACGCTCCTAGGCCGGATTCGAACCGGTGCCGCCTGCAAATCTTAGAACGATAGACCTAGGCCTAACCATCTGAGCTAAGGACGGCTCAATATTCAATCTTTAATTTATTATTTATTTGTGGCACTCACATTATTATAAGTCACTGATAAATATATTGAAGTTTTAGCCATACATTTTCTATTGATATAACTTAAAAAAGGACCCGAGACAGAGGTTCTACAGTACCCACATTTCTTAATTGTAAAATTTCTTTGGATATAATTAACAAATGGACATGGAATCGTAGCTTTTCACCAACGGCTCTTATTATATAGAAACACTTTTTTTTTTTAATTTTTAATTATTCAATTAGGTTTTTTTTTTTTAAAAGAATTTTATCTGTTATACCAACATTAAATATACTATTTTACAAATGAAAACACTAGTGGTTTTATGAGACAGAATTAGTGTTACATGATTGTTTTAAAGGACCACAGGTGAGGTGAATTTCAATTTTTTATATAACAGACTTCAACTTAATATATACTTAGAGCTTGCTAAATAAGAACGTTTATGTAAAATTGCTAAACTGAAGTCCACAATAATTCATGATTTAACAAAACGTTTTGTATTGTTGAGGCGCCTGAAAACAATGGTTATAACAAAAACAAATCCTATTTTTTTAAATGAAAATATTTTTTAAAAGTTATATAGCTTTTTATTCTGCAAAAACGCTAACGCATAAAAAAAAAAAAAAGAAACAAATAACCACAAAAGGTAAATTTCCTGCTTTTGTGTATAACATGTCTTTCATACATGCCAATTTCAGATCTATTATCACCTCATTAAATACTGGCCATCATTTACGGGACACACAGTGCGCGTGAAATAAGCGTGGGGACTCTTAAATAAAATTATTGTTTTTATTTTGACTACTTGTTGAGAACAGTTTCTGAAATCCAAAATATCTCCGAAGTTCTATATATTATTATATCATACATCAAGAAATACATATAAAAGTTAGACAGAAAGAAGGAATAAATAAATAAGACAACGGAAGGAGGAAACAGAGAGATGGTGTATTTGTGTTTGTTTCCATCCCGAAAATAGTCGAGACCTTCTCATAATTCCGATCTCCCACTCTGTCGTATTTAGGAGGGTATATTTAGCACTACCGTCCGCAATCCTCTCTTGCAAGAATAGATTGGGGCCGTCCTACGGTACAATATGCACCATGATCAGGCCAATTCCTTCGGCAAGGGTCGTCTTGGAAGAATCAGGGGATGCTTATTGATGAAGAAGGAAACAGTTCAAAACAACGGATTTATAATGTTCTTATTATTATCAAATTCGTATAGGCACAATAATCTGAACCTAAGTCAAAATCAAATCCTCATGGATGGAACTGTCTACAACAATAATTCTAAAAATATATCCTTCTTATTCTAGTAGCATCTCAAAGTAAAAAAAATTTAGAAAACAACAGTATTCAAAGGCTGAACTCAGTGGACTGGGTCACCTCAGATGCGTACCCTCTAGACACCTGCTACGAAACTTCTGAAGATCTAAAATTACTCTGTTATTTAAACTGTTCTAAGAAAATTTATAGCTCTCTGTGTTCAGTCCAAGTGCGTAAATCGGATCTCTATTGCGTATTGGTCGTCGGAAATAACACGGATGTTAACACATGACCTAGGCCTAACCGACTGAGCAACGTACGGCCCTCGGTACTGTCTTTGGAGTATGTCTAATATCAAAATATTTTTTTTGCCAGATGTGCTACAGTTGAAGTTGAAGTCCCGATATGATATTCTGTATAAAATGCAATTTACATTTTCTATAATTGGTAAATCATAAACTGTAAAAAGATCAATAATCCACTAGCGTAAGCCAACCAAGTTTTACAACCTTCATTGGACCCCTCACCTAACCTTATAATGCCAAAAGGCAATCCAAGGTATCATTCATACCCAGATATACATATAGCATACCTCCTATATGAACGTAAATACCAATAAAAGTCTTTACAGGAGGGTACGAAAAAAAAAATCATAAACTGTAGATTTAATTTAATTTTTTCAACCAATAATAGATGTTTTGTCTTTTTTTTCTACATCATCAGAACTAAAGAAACAGACGTATGTTTCAGGCCATAATCTCGATTTCTACCCCACACATTTTTACTAAGTAGATGTATTTTATGTCCAAATCATTGTTGATACATAGTATTTTTTGTTAAATCCACAGTCGAACCATAACTACATTTTAAAAAAAATAAGGTATTTTGACTTCTATTTCAACGACTTGAATGAAAAATATTTTTTTTTCTTAAATTACGTTAACTACACCCTTTTTTTACTTTAAAATGAAGGTATAGATAACATAGATTTATTTTTTATCACTTTTAATTTTCAACACCATTGCGATTTTTTCAAGACGATTAGCTCAATAATTATAATGAATAATTTATAAAAATTAATAAATGATCGTGGAAGTTTAAAGATGAACATTTTTACTAACTTTTTTATATCAGGAAGATTGAAAAACTATTGTAAGAATACCCTAACAACATTGTATTTTCAGGTATAATTAATTAATAAAGGGTGTAATCAAATTTTAGTCAGTTTATTTATTTGGATTCCTATAACAAAAACGTCAATCTCTCATAATAAATAGGTTTCGCCTATTGAGTCATTAGGAAAACAAAATTTTTACGTACTGTGACGAGATATATCTTTATTTGTGTTTGATTAGTCTTTTCAGCTGTTGATGTGAGGTGTACTGATACTTTTGTTTCCTCATAATAACTAGTTTAGTTAAGCGTTGGCAACTTAGTTTTTGGTTACAAAGGATTTATTTTTGTAATCTTCCAATTGTCTTAATAATTAAATAATTATTCGCTCTTGTCTAAGGTTATTCGGTTTTCAAGAGAGCATAGCTCCTATGGATCATATATAATTTGTCTCTATACGAGAGCTAAATGAGACCGCAGATAGCCTGAATATTACAGAGAGAGGTGGAAGAAATATGAGTGGAATGCCAGGAGGGTAACTAAGAGGGTTGACAAATGGGAGGCCTGGCACGTGGCATATAAGCCTTCACTTTTCGTATTTTTTATTTTTTTTATAATTTAAAAATAGCGGCATATTTATTAAATTTATTATTTACAGTTGATGTTAAGTAGACCAGCATAACAACATAATAAATTATATGTTAAGGTCTACAACGAAAATTGGCTAGAGAGATCGTACCCTAGATTTTCAGCTCATTACAAATGATACTTTTGTATTTTCTTAATGGAACAAGATAATTCCATTAATGAACACGTGCTAATTTTTCGTTCTATTATTACAAATAAATAAAATATTTTAATTTAGTAATGGATTTTTTTATTTTTCAAAGAAATAAAGTCATGTTTATCCTTGTATTTGTAGGTCAATGGATTGCTCGGAAATAGCGTGTCGGTCTACACGAGGGGTTTTTTGTTTATCAAGAATTGGGATCCTCTTTCCTTTAAACTTTTCATAGGTTGTAAACGGTCATCGTATTAAACAAAATCAATTATTAATTTTTCATCTTCCTTTGTGTAAGAAATACGGTTTCATTTATTACCTACGCAATCACAATATAGTAAATCGAATGTAAGACCGAGTACCTGTTTCATAATTAGATCAGAGAACTCAAAAATTTTTGTGAATAGTGATAATAAGAAAAAAAAATCGTACATAGATGTTTCTATTACATCAGTCTATAGACAAAAATATGGTTTTAATGAAGTCGTCAATGTCTCTTAATTATACCTACTCATGTCTCATATCTGGCTTAAAAACGTAGGAAAACATAATTTCGAAAATTGAAGCTCTGACACTAATGAAAAGACATTCTGTGAACTTCTTATTTATTTATTTTTATAATTAAATTAAAACTATTTATTTAATTTTTATTGATATAAGTCAGTTTATTTTATTAATTTTTAGTATAATTTTTTTTGTTTCTTTTATTCCTCAATTAAATAATAATGATTATTTCTTACGACTATTATTTTTATCCTTTAAAATTATTTAATAATTATAACATGATAATTATATGTAGTTCACTATAAAGGTATTTTATTTAATGATTTCTCAAAGTATGTTTGTTGTAAATCTCTGACGCTAGACTCTAAAAATACAGAAGCTTGAGGCAACAAAGTTTGAAAACAACACTGTTCCCAATACATAGGTCTAAAAACATAGATGTTTGTTTGCCATCCCTAATTGTAACCCTTCATCGTTATTAAGAAAAACTGTGTTAATGAAGGCTTGCGAATTAGGCCGAAACGTTGAAGCACATAGAATAGTATACTTTATTACTGTGTTTTAGTTCTGACAGCTTCTTCCCCTCCTACCATTATCTTGATGTGATGTAAGTGCAATTATTTCTACACACTGTTCATTGGGATTAAAATCATACCAGCATTGTCTATTGAACCTCCCTAACAAAAAAATGTACGTAAATATTTTTTGTAATTATAATATCCTCTTAATCCCCAAGGAAATATATACTGTTAAGTGTCTTACACAACACGCAAGTAGTTACTCCAGGTACCATATTGAGAGAGATACATGGTTCCATTTATAGAGGAGTCTATGTGAAAAGACTGACAGATCCTGACGTAAGATATTATCATCGCTGGAGTGGAGAAGGAGAGGAATAGAGTGATTGATTTATTATTGCTCTATGCTGGAGCTGGAGACAAGACAATTCCAGCACCGAGCTGCTACAGCTGCCTGTCGATCAAGATTGGCTATTGGGTGTTTGCACTCGGGGTAGGAATGAGGACAGCAGAAGACAACGGTATATTTACGTATTAAAGTGTATTGTGTTAATAAAGTTTTTTTTCAATTTATTTATTGAAATTTAAAATTGTATTAACTAAATAGCGCATCTAATAAATGTTATGTGAGGTATATTATCCGTGGGTAGAACTCCAAAAACATTTATTGAGGAGAACGCATCGAAGCCATCTTTTCAGACGCCTGGGAGGATCCTTAGATCGTTGGTTGTCGTATGTATGGGTAAGGAGTTTATCGTGGAAGAATTCTATTTCTAACCAAATTGGCAACATATAGAACATTGAGGTCATTATAGATGATTTGTGGAAAAACAAGGAGGGTTTTGGATTGTAAGAATTTTATACATGAGAAATACGGCGGTTTAGTAGAATCCCAAACCACAGTGTCAGTCAAGTCCAAATAAGCCTTACATAGGATGGAAATTAGTCTATTATAATTAATAGGAAGTTTAGACCGTTTGTCTAGTAAGTGTTGTAATATTCAATGCAGAATTTAACAATTTAACAGATGAATCGTCTTGATAAAGACCTGCTCTACTAAGCATTAAATTGATAATTTAAATTTTTTATTTTACAGCCCTTACATCATACATTTTAATAATTGTATCTTAATTACTAGCTGTTTCCACGCACGCTGGTTAGGATGAGTAGATGATGCAACTGATTCACACGAAATTCATGTAGAAAAAAAAATCATTAAAAAAAAAGTTTTGATAGAAAGCGTCTTCAGTTCATTTTTTTTAAACCCAGCCTTATCGGATGTCTACAATCTAAGGATAAAGATTAAAAATTTCAACTTCATAGATATTGTCGTTGCTATAATCATGATTTCGTAGATACAACTTTTTATTATACGGTTATTGTTCCGTTCCTACTACGGGTTCTAGTGTGATGCTAAATCCTAAACCATTTGGTATATCTAATACAAACAATTTCTTTTTAGTTCCTGAATTTAGCGATCTCAAACCATCAAACTCTTGAGATTTACAAATTAGAACAAATTAAGCAATATTTCTTGCTTCTTAAATCCTGAAACATTATATGACAAGTACTAAACGGTTTCAAAATTTTCGAATCAAGTTAAATGCCTTGAAAGTCTAACAAAAAGTATTTATCCTTCGTCAGATATCTGCAATGTTTTGTTTCGATACAATAATATACTTCATTATTATAGTCGCCTCAATAAACCACAGGCAATATTTTTGCTTTAAATACGCCTGACGAAAAATATTTATGCAAGAGTACAAAGCAAACTATTTTCAGAACAGTTTCAGCTAAATAAGTTAGACAAACCTTCGTAACTCAACCTTTTTCGTTAGGGAAATTTATTTAAAAAAGCAATGCATCCAAATTATTAATACTAATTGTAATTGAGATGCTTTACTGACCTTAGTGATCTTCATGCTTCTGGAAAACTAATTCTCCAGGAAAAATTAGGAATTACGAGTATCTTATTTTCTCACTTTATACTTATAACTTCGGCCAATCATAACACGCTCGTCTTCTCCATGGCATTGGCTTTCACTCTGAGAACACGAATATTAAACTCTAAAGGTTTGATGAAAAGAAGATAGCTGAAAGATAAAGAAATAATAACAGAAAAGAACCTCTGGCTTTCTATTATTCCTCATCTTACAACCACCACCCTTATCTTAAAAAGGGTCAACTGCTTCATTGTGCTTCCCCTACTTTATCTAGTTAGTCACAATACGAAGTAGTTTCCTTTATAAATAAAAGATAAGATAAAAACAAACATTTATTTGTTTAAAAAAAATTATCGAATTAAACAAAATTTGCAATATTTTAATTTCTTTAAAATTAGTGAATTTGTTGCCAGTTTAGGTTGCGTCTTGTCACAACAGAATAAATTAATCATATATTTTAGTGTTTCTCTCTTAATGTTCAGATTGTGATTGGTGTTTCTTGTAAGGCTTTCTTTAGGCTAAAGGGAATGTGTACTAATGGTAAAGTTTCTTTTTTTCTAAATTAAGTCTGACACGAATATGTTAAAAAATATAGGTTGCAAAACACCGCCATGAGGTATTCCTGTTTTAATACACGTAAAAAAATATTAAAAAAGAAAAATCTAAGCAATACTAATGGCTAAGTTATTATTATTTATTATATATTTTAGATTTGAAATTCGATATCTTATTGTCCATTCTAGGAGACAAAAAGCAGAAATAACCATAAAACAATTATATTATATGATTACAATAAGATGTTTACAATGGGCCAATCATTACAGGTCATATTTATTATTATTAAATGAAATCTAGTATATTTATTTAATATAACACTAAAACTAACTAATTAAAGATAAATTAATAATCGAAACGCGAATTTCGTAATTTTATTTACATCTTGTTCCAAAGCATGCCGTATTTCTTTTTAATTAGTCGCCTCTAGTTGATTCAGTCTTATGAGCAATGAATATTTAGATGTCTAATTGTGTAACTGCTTATTATACAACAAGATTACAACAAATGATCGTAATAATTAAAACGACAGTACCAATGGACTCTCTAACATTAATACGTTAGAGCCTGGTAAGGATCATCTAAATTACTTTTTTCTTTGCAATATTATTCACCTCAACAAAATTAAGAGCTATATCAGTTATGTTTTAGAATAACATAAATACAAAATAAAAAGTAAATATATACTTTTAATGTACAAGTGAAATATGTATTTTCTAGTAAGGATCGGTATTATTAGGTAGTTTCTACTGTTAGTGCACGAGTTGGCGAGAAGCCAAAGCAACTGCGCCACGCTGTCGCAACATTTACGCTTTGAATTCAATTAAAAACTAAATTCAGAAAGATTTTTGAATAACCAGAAATATCATAGCAATAGATTCGGAAAAAATAATACAATTTAAAGGTTATTTTAAAATTATGCGTCCAAATTCCGAAAAAAGAAAATCTGTGGTTTTTTAAAAGTATTTTAAAGGTTTTTCGTAAAGGTATTTTTAATGTTACAATTCGTAAGACGTTTAGTAACGAAACAATGTAAGTAATACTTTTCCATAAATTTATCTTAAATAATTTGAAATACTTACTGTTAATTGAACCCTCATATTGGATAAGGAACCAACATTATATTGATTTTTAAAAATTTCCTTTCGCAACAGGGTTCGGTTTTCTCTATAAAAATAGGTTTATGGGATTCGGAGAAAAGAAAAAAATATCGCATAAAACATAACAAAAACAATTAATATTTTTGTATTTGTCGTGTTTTATTAGTTGTAATAATATTTTCACAGGTTTGGGTTTATTAAAGAGAAATCTTTGGAAAAGAGTACATATAATGTTTTTATTAGCTCAACACAGGGAACTAAGGATGAAAACATTCAGTTCAATTTATCTGAGTCGTCCTCACTAATTATAGCATTCTTCAATCATTAATATAAAATGTAATTTCACCATTACATTTTGTTTTAAAATACTAATTTAGTTGGTACCGCAAGATCATGTTTTAAATGAAATTGCAGAAACGCATTCGTGCATGAGCTTATTATTAGATAATTGAACTCCTTTCATTTAAATGGAGGAAGGTTGCAGCAGGCTTAAATAAACTACAATGTTTAACTAAAACATCTAACCTACATTTATAATATACAACGTTTTTTTCAGTATATTTATGAATTTTATCGTCATTGATGATTCACAGGCGCGGTTGCACTGTGGTAAGGCACGATGCTACTAACTCAAAAGGCCTGAGTTCGCAGTGAGTCTACCCTGTGGGTTCTGGGGCCTTCCTAGGGTCCACCCAGCCCCATAAATTAGGTACCGTTAATTGAGTAAAAATCTGGCGATCGAGCGTTATTCTGACAAACTCACCCCGTTGCACAACCGGTGCAAAACTTTTCTACAAAGTACTGAACCCATAACAAGTTGTAGCGGTACAGATTTTAATTTTGATTGCTGATTTATCTAATGCATTTATATAATAGAAGTAATATCAAAATTTGTTAAGATTATTCTTAAAGAAATTATCATTTGAACTCATTTTTTGTTTTTAAAGCATATTACTCAACCTATTTGAACTTCCTAAATTTAAAACAGATACTTCGAATCAGAAAAAATTAAAAATAATTTCAGATATTTTTTGTTGTATTCAGAAAAAATCTGGCAAACTTCAGTTTTTTTATTCCAAATTATAAAGCTCCCTGAAGTTTTAAAATTTACTACCCAAAATTATTTAACGAAAACAGGAAACCTTGGTTTTCTATCTCCGTCTGTCAAGGACGGTTTAATACGGAGGCGTTGTAGAAATACCACAGCTTTCCTTCCGAACCATGAGTAATCCGATTCTGAAATAATTCGTTCTTTGATGGACGTTAATTGAATATTACTTATTTGCGAGACTATGATAGATTTTTAAGTATATATATGTTTATAATTTTATTTTTGTTTATCATTTATATTGTCAAAAGGAAAAAGTATTCGGTTAAGAGAGAAAATATATTTAGAGATATGTAGGAAAATAATAGGGAAAAATGAAGAATATATTTTTAAAATACTTGAAAGACAAGAAATAAAAGAATAATATACTAAACATTGTAAAATTAATAATGTTATACCTATTAGTTGTAAGTTTAAACAGGTAATTTTTTTAATAGTTATAAGAATGATATGTATTTACAATATATACTATTCTGTGTAGTTATTTTTTATTCCTACTCCAAATGCCAGAGGTTTTTTTTTTTTTTTTAAATATAACAATTATAATTTCAGGACTAAAACAACTATTTCACATTTCTTTTTTCCTTCACTCAAGTACTCCAACTACCTCTTCTACCTCTCTACCTTTTCCGGAAATAATAAAGTTTTTTTGTTCGCTTTTAGATGAATAGTAAACGAGTGATCCACAAAATGTACACCGTGACAAGATCTCAAGTGAGGATTCGGCAAAGTTTAAACAGGAGCAATCAGATTCCGCTAGGTTGACTATTAATTACAACCAAACCTACGAACCAACATAGATCTAAATTTTAAGCACCATTGGAGGTTATTCTGTTTGTGCACAGGAGTGTGTGAATTCCTCAGCTATATAAAATATAGTAACATTACTTTACAGTAGTAAAAACAACAAAACGCCTTCTTTCTGACGGACGCAACCAACTCAGCTTAAGTAGTGAACCCCCTGAACTATGTTTGTAGAGAAAAAACCCCTTCTGCAAATTGAAGGGTTTAATGTTTGGTATAATTGAAGTATATGAAAACTTCGGGTGTGCTTTTGTCTGCATTTCACTTACAAACTTATTAAAAAGAAATATATATATACCTAATACATGCAGAATAAACAATGGATAACCTAAACATACGCAGGTGAGTAAAGATATCCTCATTAATAGTAACCTTAAAGGATAAAGTAAATATATAGTGTGAATAGGATTATAACGAAGAAGAATGTTAATTGATATCCTGGTTAATAAAAATGTAAATTTGATTGTTATAATAAAACATATATATTGTAGGGTATACAAAAATGAAATAATTCTTAAAACAGAAGATAAATTTAAAAAACATAAATGTACAACTGTTCGTTAGGCATTAGGGTAAGAATTAAAAGCAATCATAAGCCAATGAAAAATATTGAGGACTGAAGAAAAAAAAATCGAAAAGACGTTAAGTTTTTAAAGTAGATATGCAATAATTATCAAAGATTTGATAATTAAAAACAATCAATAATGACCGAAATTTAAAATTTGGGTATGAAGTAATGCAAAATATACAAAACGATTTAATATAGAATAGATAAATGTTAACGTCATAAAACTTAACATTACACTAAGTAATAAAAAAATGTTCTATTAAAAAAATATTTATAAATAACATCAAAAAAAAAAAAATTAATATATCAGCACATTTTGATAAATTAATTGACAATAAGAATTAATCGAAATGTTCAAGTAAATCATATCCATAGGGACTTAAAATGATCAAAATATCATTTCGTAGCTTAAACAAAATTATGTAATTTTGCGTTTTGTTTTTTGAAGTCAGTAGAATTACATATGAATGTTTACTCAAACTGGCAAAGGTAAAATCGAGTGACGAAGCTTTTAAGTAGGCAGATAAGAACTGTTTATTTCATAAAATATGACGAAATAGTCTATAAATAAAAACAGAGATTCAATAGGTTGGCTAAATGCATTTCGCATTAAAAATAATATTGGAATATTATTTATTGACTATAATTAATGAAGGAAAATGAACCGGGTGGTGGTCAAAAAAGGGTTATTAGTACAAAAACTATATAAAAACTACTGTATCTTATTTCATTTAGCCCTGATGAAGCCCTAGACTGTGTGACGAAACGTTAATGTGCTATTTCTAGTAATCTATTCTGACCGCCATCCAAGTCATGTTCAATCACTAATTGCTTAGGTCACTAATAAACTTCAAATATGGTAAAAACAAAAATAACGGGACTCACAATACAAATACAATCGATACAATACAATATACAATACAACTCTCAGCTTTGCCTAAAGATCTAACTCCGATAAGAATTAGGTTTCACTGCTCAATGCTTTCCTAATATAAACCTTAATAATAAATATATAAACCTAAAATGCACTGATCTGATGGTTCCTTAATCTTTAATAACTCAAATAAGTTTTAATTTCCCGTAGGAGGTAATTTGATTAAATAAGATAGTTTGGTAGAGCCCCAAACCTCAATTCTTTATGTCCAAATTGGTCTGATCATAGAATATAATATTTTCTGTGGTAAATGGGAAGTTTAGAGCGTTTGTCAAGTAGTAGTTGTAAGTGTAGTAATCAAAATCTAAGAGCAGATTCTTGTCGTTTCAGTCTGGTATGAAGATTCCAAGTAAGTCTCCTGTCAAGATGGAGTCCTAAGTAGTTAATCTGCTCAACAAGCATTAGTGGGATATTAAAAAAAGGTACTGGAGGACAAGAGGGTAGAGGTTTACGACGAAGAATAAACGTGATTTGGTGGAATTTGTTAGGATTTATTTTGATTCTCCAGTTGTGACACCATTCTTCAATGGAGGTTATGTGTGACTGTAGAGTTTGTGATGCAGTAGTAGAGTCCTGGTTTGTAGATAGTACACATGTGCCATGAGCGTATGTTGTTAGGACTGTGCTAGGGTGGGTTGAGAGAATGGTTCCTAAGTACTACCTTCAGGACCACAGACGGACTTAGAAAAGCGAGAGGAATAGGCTACGTTATAATTCACTTTAGAGGTTCTATCAGAGAGGTAGGAGCGGAATTAAAAGGGAGAGGAATTAACAAAGTCTATAGAGCAGTCCTGGATGCCAAACTATCAAAAGCTTGTTCAACGTCGAGAAATACCCACGTGGGATGTATGCGCTCCAATTTGGAAGATATGAGATCCACCACACGATGGCACTGTTGTATAGTAGAATGGGGTGTTCAAACTGATGGTCAGGAAAAACATGATATGAATCAAGGATTGGATAGAGGCGTTTTAATAAGAGTTTTTCTAGGATTATGCCCATATGACACAAGGAGGAGAGATATTCAAGTGGCTTGGAGGATTTGAAAACATTCGTCTGAAATTTATCGTCTGAAGCGAATTAATCACGGCAACGTTGTAGCACATAGATGGATACTGGGTATGAAATAGACACAAAACATAATTTCAATAAATTTTTTGTTTAAATTATTTTTTTGTTTTTAAAAATATATTTGAATTATTAGGATTGTTTTTTTTTTGGGTAACTTTAAAGATACACAGTCTTGGGGAGCAGAAATTGTTTTTGTTGTTTGGTAAGAATACAAAAGAACTAACATAAAAACCAATGTATCTCAAGTTATAACTTTGTGATATATCTGTGGGATAATAAAGTAGTCCCTGACGTGCTGCCGCTGAAGAGGAAGATGTACGTAGCGGAAGCGGGAGACCTATCGATCTCCAGAAATAACAGCGATCGCCGCGACGCAGAAGAGCCGCGGTGGGAGTGCGCACCCTTGCCCCAGTCCCGCCGCTCGCGAGGCTATATAAACATCTTGGGGAGTGGGGCAGCTTCCAGTCCTCTCCCAGCGCTCGCGAGGTTTACTATTCTTATTATATAATATTTTATATATTGGGAATACCCAGGCCCACAGCTGCCGCTCTTCATATTATTATTTTTCGTATCTCGCCGAAGAATCAAAAAAGAAAGAAGATGAGGCCACCACCATCACAGTTCGGTGCCGACATCACCAACACAGTGATGAACGACAATGTCGCCAAGATGATCTGCACCAGGTTAGCAGGGCGGGCTGTCATCCGCGTCGTCGGCCGATGTGACGAAGCCAAGGACAACAACAATTTGGGTGAGTACCTCTTGGATTCTGCTTCAGCTTCCGGTCTCCTAATGCTTACTTCCTATCATTTGTTGGTTCTTCGAAAGAAATTCGTTACTAAAATAAAACGTACAGAACACAGACCCCACAACAGGTTTGAAGTTGAAACGAATACATATCCAAAATATGATGATAAGAAGTTGGTTGAAAGATATAATTGCCTTGTATATATCTATAAACGGAACAAGATACACAAAGACATTGCTTCTGCTGACATCCTATTATGTTTTACTGATAAACGGGAGTTAGTGGCCAACTCATTACTGAAGGTATGAGGAACTAACATCGTTTCCTGTACGAATACCAATAAGTAACTCTCATTTACTCCCCTTACCAACTGACTTCATTTAATCATAATGATTTTAAAATAGTGCGTAACACCTTAATATGACCACATAAAATTTGAAAATATTTAATGACTAATGCTGGTTTAAATGAAATATAAAACTTGACAGATGGAACCTTCTTGTCAAAAAAGGATAGAAACAAGACGTTTTTAATGTAACGTTGTGGCAAAAATATAGATTTCTATCACCTATTGATAAATATTAGTCCCAATGACACATATATACATTATTAAATAAAAATAATAAGTAGCATGCAACGACGAATACTCAGAGGTCAATGTTCTCTGACTGTTATGTTTAAATCCCCGACCTAGCCAAGATCCGAAGGCAAGAGCTGGAAAGTGAGTGGACCCAATAACAACTATGATCGCTCAACACTCCCGTGTAACTTGGGTTGCGTAAGTCGTGAGGTTTCGTGAAATACTGACAAGTAATTAATTCTCATAAGATAAACCATGAGAAAACCTGTCTTATGTTTTAATCGGACATGGGAAATCGGAAGTGATGAGTTACATAGCTAAAAAAAAAATTTACTCAAGAATGTAACTAACGATTTACATAATTTTTATTACATATTTTACCAAAGAATTTAATGAAAACTTACATCTTTAAGGAGTATAAAGTATTTAAAAAATCATGACGAGGAATCTAAATTTTTATTAGCGACACATCAATGTTCATGACAGGCACGGGAACTGAATTATATCCATTACTAACATAAACAATAAATAAAAAATCTATGGCATAATAAAAGCGCAAATTCGTTAAAAATCACAAGAATTCAATAACCAATACAACATAAATATCCCAACACTTGATAAACATAATACTAAAGATTCAGGAAAATATGCTATAATTCCCTTAGTTTATGACTTGTGTTTGGTTAATTATCATAAGATGAACATAGCAAAAAAAAAAACGCAGGTTCTAATACAAAATATTAGTATTAAATCCTCGAATTTTCGATATATGATATAATAGCTTGACCATACTAAACGAATAAATAATAACTGAATTCAGGAAATGTCATTTCTCTGATACACGCGAAAGTACATTAGCAACTAAGCGAAAAAATAATCGTTTTGTTTTCATTTTTAATTGTTTATTTCTTGAAGTTCATAGATAATTTTTGTAATTCTTGGTTGATGGAGCTATAATGTGTGTTCTTGTAGGGCTTGGCATAATGGAGCTCCAGGATTGCATAGATAATTTTTGTAATTATTACTTTGTAAATTCAATCGTCATAATCGAAAGATTACGGATAAATAATTCGATTAAAGATAACATACAACAGTATTCATATTTTATGAAAATTAACAATTTTATTAAACTTTCTGTTTCCATTCTTAGCTATAAAATATCACATTGTTCTGCAACGTAAATTATCACCACTCAAAAGTTATTTCTCGGAAAATAACCTTTCAGGTTTGTCTTTGATGCAAATTATATCGCTTGAATTTCGCACAATTTATCATTGTTTTTTTATATCTTCACGGTGAATCATCAAGCAAATGTTTTCATTAGATTATTTTTATATGTTATCTCTTCACGTAACTAAAATTACAAATTTCAAGACCTAAACAATAATAATTGAGAAAAAATTACCATGTACGAGGTGAGAAAAAGAATCTTCTATTTCTAAAAGCAGTAAAATTTTTTTTTGAAATGCAAGATATTCATGGATATTTAGATTCTATTCTGCGTACTTGCGAAAATCCACTTGATTTTAATCCTGACATTTGTCGAAAGTACTTGAAAAGAAGGTGACCCTGAAGGCTTGTTATTTTATTTTTTATTTATTTATTTTTTTTTTTACAAAAATTGATTTTATGAGTTATCAATTTGCTAAGCATATTTATTAGTTATATTCAGAATAAAGAAATAGAATTAAAAATATTTTTTACTACCATAATAAACTATCAGTTACAATTAAACATAACTTTTATCTGTCGTTTTAATCTTTTTATGTAATATAGTTGAATATAATTTTTAAAAAATAAAATAAGTATAATATAGTTAAGAAGGAAATTAAAATAACCAAGAAATTTGGTTATCTTAACTGTTTTGTTCAATAAGGAAGTAAATAAATTGGAATCATAATTTATCTTTAACAAATTAAAAACCAAAATAAGTATTTCAAAACACTTTTCCAATTCAAAACGATATAGTTAATTATAAGGCGTATGACAGAGTGTAGAATAAGAAGAAATGATTACAATAGTAACTTCATGAAAAAAAATTATTTTTTTTTTTTTTTATGGTTTTATAAATATTTAAGAACGAACAGAAATATCGCTGAAAACTATGTAGACTATTTTCAAAAATAAATTATAATAAGTAAGAAATTAAAAGATTTATTGGTAGAAATTACCATTAATAATAACTTTCATAAAACTTTGAGAAAGATATAAGTGCGTCAAACAAGGCTTCAGAGTTAGTCCCGTTATAGTCCATTTGTACGCTCAATGGATATTTAGTACGCTTTCCATCTCGCTATTATTTCATAATGTTTTTCTTGATAATATTTGGTATAATGTATTACTGTTTTATAGAAAAACAGCTCAGTAAGTTTAATCATCTCTTTTAATTTTATAGAGAATTATTATTCGACGTTTAGAACGTTTATGGGTACATTTTCAAGTAAAATGGCCTTTCATATCATACTTTCCAATCTCACTGTGGATGAGAAATTTCGTACGCATGTTATAATACATTAAATATTTTACTTTGTTATGAATCAAAAATATTTTCTTTGATATATTTTTTAAAGTTCTTCGTTATATTAAGATTGACTGCTTTTTGTACTTTTATTTGCTGGACTTAGGACTATCTTTTTTTATAGAACTATCAACGTTAATATATCAAAACATAAAAATGTTATCTTAGATTTCAAGATTTTTTTTTTTTATTGGAGGATAAGAAAATATTTGAAGAATCTTATTACTTCTTTTTTTATTATAGTATCATAGTTTCCTGAACAGATAGCTGCATACTTCTTTTTTTATAATTATTTCCTTATTAAATATTATTTATTATTGTGCAATATTAAACAAATTGTTTGAGGAGCAGTTAAGAGAAGTAACTGTCTAAGTTGGACAGCTTGGATAGTAGCCAAGACACGTCTTTTTGAACTAAAATATACCTTCCTTAAACCTCTTTATTTATACTTGAAAATAAAGACAGAGCAACGAGAAATTTAATTATTTATTACTTAATTATTAGGCAGTAAATTAACTTCAATAATAATAACTTTAAAACTTCATTAACAGCAGGTATCGCATGTATTTTATGAAATTGCTATTTTAACATTTATCTTCTGTAATAATAAATACCAGATGATAATTTGCATTAATTGCATGAGAATGACCCTTTTAAGAAAATACGTGAGGCATCATTAATTGAAGATGTTGAACTCCAAATAACAAAACAGAACGTTTTATTTAATACAGCAACTTTTTTAATAAGATGTAAATAAGATATAAATAAGTGTTAAACGTGTAAATAATAAAGTTTACTTCATTTATTTTATTATGAAGCATTAATATTGTATCGATTTAAAAAAATTTCTAATGGTGGGAGGGGATTAAAAATATGAAGGTTAAGCATGAAAAAAAAAATGACCAATATTTAAAGAAAGCAAAGATACAGAAATCATCACTGCTGCATGGAATTATTGAAGTTACGAAAAATTACGTCATGATGGGAAAACCTCAAATTTGCTATCACATATATGAAAAATAAAAAAACAACTAAAGTACTGAATTTCTATTTTCACGGGGAGCTTTAATTTATTTTTTTTTTTTTTAAAATTGATTTTGTCTTATCTTATTTTTTTGCTTATATGTCTTATATGTAATCCTTCATCTAAATTAAAAATAAATCTTAAATTAAAAGCAAAAATTAAGAGGAGTTGAGTAACTTATCAGTAAGAGACATCTTAAGGTCGTTGAACACAAACAAAAGAGCCATAAAAGAAAGAAAAATAATTACCTATAGGAATTATACTGAGTACTTCCTATTTTCATTTTGCGTCTTAATTATTTTGTTTTGTTTTTCTTCAAAGAATCGATAACTAAATCGATAATTTATTCACTAATATGAATATATGAATACAATTTTTGTTACTAATATATAATTGATGAATGAACACAATCTTCCTTACTTAAATATGTTAGTTTATTTCATAGACGATAACGTTTTGGGGTTATCCTCCATCTTCAGGTTGCTAGAAAACAAATTTACATATTTAACATATGCTTACAACATTACACTATATCACATTATTCATTAAACTATTTACCTGATTAACTTTTTATATATAATTAACTCCTTATTTGTTATTTCATGCTAATATTAATTTATGAATAGTTTAATCAATAATGTGATATAGTGTAATGTTTGTAAGCATATGTTAAATTTGTAAATTTGTTTTCTAGCAACCTGAAGATGGAGGATAACCCCGAAACGTTATCGTCTATGAAATAAACTAACATATTTAAATAAGAAGGAAGATAGTGTTCATTCACCAATTTTATATTAATTTCTAGAAACTCTTCCAATAGATCATTAATTAAAAAAAAAAAAAACAATTTTTTCCTCTATACCTTGTAGTACAATAACTTATAAAGTAAAATAAAGCTTAGTTCGAGAATTATGGCTATACCTAACTCTTTCAAAGATTTTTAGCAATGAAAGTTCAGGTACTTACTTTTTAGTCAGGTTATAGTAATTATCATGACGCAAGTGATTAGTAAATTAACTATCATGACTAACGTATGTTTATTCTTTAACATTTAATAATTTAGTATAATTAATAAATATTTCTAGAATATAAAAAAAGAAAATATTATGGTTTATGTCAATTTATTTAGAAACGGAGGGAATCAATGTCGGAACAAACTCTTGTTAGGTTGATTAACTATATTGTTCGATTAAAACATTGTTTCCATATCTACAGTTCGTCTAGTTAAATATGAATTATGTATGTAATTTATATGTGAATATAAAAACACAAAATATGATTTAGTAGATAGTATTGGTCAAACTCCTTTTTAAATCATAAAATATAAAGCAATTAAGTTTATTTTACAATCCTTTAAAATTCTCTAAATAATTCAGCAATTTCATAAAACGCATTTCAAATGTCGCATGAAAAAACAGTGGTAGCCGTGACAAAGAAAGCTCTCGAAATTATAAAAAGATAAAGAGTTACACAATAGCTTTATGACATGAGAATCATCTCCAATTAAGAATGCCTCAATTATTTATTCTACGTGTTTTGTTTTTCCTCGGCGCATTTGGCAGGAAAGTGGAAAACATATACGCTAGTTATTTAGCCCAAAATTTTTTCTATAATCAATGTAGAGATGTTGTATCAATTATTACTTATTATTTACCCGTACTTGTTGTTTATTTTTATTTAAGTTAAAAATAACAGTTAGAAAACATTACATCTTCTTTATTTAATTTTAAGTTCAACTAAAAATTGGTGAATTAATACCTAAATATGATGAACTATTTAATGAAACAGCTAACTTTAAAAATAATACCTATTTAGCTCTGGCAGTAGAATAAATATGCTATTCCATATTGTGTTATTTTCTGATTTTTATTTCGTTTAGTTAGGTTTAAGGTTTTAATTTGGTTAGTAGCAGAGTTAGGAAAAAAGTAATTGCAATTACAATCACTGTAATTTGAAACTATGAAATGAAATTACAACATTCATTAATAATATAAACTACTTGATGAACCACTGTTATTGTAATAATGGTCCGATTACAATAGCTAGTTGAATCACGGAAATCGTAATTAAATTTGACTGTAAGTAGTAATTGCAATTTTTGCCCAACACTGGTTAATAGAGGTTGGCACTGTGCAATACTGGTTAGAGTTCAGATTTTGCTGTTTTTTAACATTAACTGCTAACTTTACAAAAGATTTTTCTTTTTTAATTTAAAGTTATTAATTTATTTATATTCTAAAATCAGCGTTCAGTAAAAAGTATTTAATTACAATTACTACTACACACTGAAATTTTAAATTTTAATTGGTAATTGCAACTTCTTGATGAACCACTGTAATTGGTGCCCGCAACTACAATTACAGCGGTTGAAATTATCAATTACAATCAAATATAACTGCAATTAATTTTTGCCTAACACTGCCTTAAATTTAACAGTAATATTTGTTTTAATTTTTGGTCCGACTAAATATCTTTTCATTTCAAACTTTGTGTTATCATTTTAAGTAACTGTTAAAATAGAGCTACTACATTAATTACTCATTTATTCTGTTAATATTTAACAGTTATTTTGCTTAACTTCTAACATAGCAGGGTGGCTAGTTGCAATGTCGCAATAATTTAATTATCAGTTCCTTATTGACTAATGTGGAATTATAAGGTTCAATTGATTACTCAAATTAATTCTTTAAAGCCACTAATAATTCTTTAATATATACCTTTAATAAATTAAATTAAAAACCCTTTGCCTGATTAATTACAATTCTGAATGTTTCTTTTTTAAAATAATAATAAAATTATTAATAACAATTTCAACTGCTTATTAAAATTACTGATTAACAGAAACAGATAATTTTTCTGAAGACTCGATTTTAAAGTTAAAGTTGCTTTAGGTGTAAAGCCCAATGTCACAATGTTTCAAAAGTAATTCTCACGAATTTTCCCATCAATTTCGACTAGTTAATATATGATAATGGCAAGTGAGAAGCAAGTAGCATTACCTTAGCTAATCACATCGTGCATGGATTCTAGCCATTATTACTGAATCGTGGACGACCACTTAAGACCCCTTCACTTGACCGGGCGTAGTTATTATCCATTATACAATTCGATTCCTTGTAAGAAAGTCTTAAATTATACATATTAATCCGACGGTTCGCTTCTTATTTACATTGAATCGAAAAGGTGCTGGCCATTGTAGTTAACCTCTTCGGCTACCGAAAGTCAAGCAAGTAGGGTGAAGATTTCGAAAAATCAAGGACCATCAACGAAAATTAGTTTATTAAATCATTTCAAATTTAGAAAATTCTATCAAGTAAGCGTTGGACTAGTAGAATAGATTAAATTTTTTTCTTAGTAAAAATATATTCTGTGATTAGTAATAATCCAAATATAATTTTTATTTTTTAGTATAGACGTTTTCAATAATAGTTTTGTTTATTTTTCTTTGTGGAGTAAAGTGAGAAGCGAGAGTGGAGTACTTTACCCCATTGTCAGAAACGTTAAATTTTCGTACAATAAGGCTAGCCTTGACTAAAGAAAATATAAAGTTCTTAATCAGCCAACAGTCAAAAATGTTTGTTAAATTTTCCTGCCCAATTTTAAATATAAATTTAGAATTAACAAAAAAAATAAAAATCAAGCTTTTTTTAAGAAGATAACTTAGTATTATTGTATCAAAATTATTCAAGTAGTAATGCACTCCATTCATAAAAAATTATGAATGAAAATAGCAGATTTATCAACCATCACAAAAAATAGAAGATGATCAGGATTGCGGCCAAGAAAGCAAAAGAACGATGTTCAACTATTTATTAATGATCAACATTTAGATTCTTCTTTTTTTTTTACGGTGTTATATATTACTGTTTTTTATTTTAATTATATATTACTGTATTTTTATTACTGTCTCATATTTAGTGACAATGGTAATAGGGATCATACAGCTCATTCACACCATATTTATAAAATAAAAAATAGAAGAAAAAAATAATAAAAAATAAACTAAAATAAAAATAATATCATAAACACAATGATTCCTGAGGCATTTATTAACAGATAAATTTAAATTGACAGTTGAGCTTATTGGTTCTTCCCCCATTTTATAAGTATTAATTTATATAAGTATACTTATATATTTTAGAGACAAATATTTTTGGGTCTTTTTTACTGATTTTCTTGCTTTTTTTATTAACATTTTTCATCCACGAGAGTTGAGTAACCCCAACTGACTATCATGAAATCACTTCGCAGTTTTTAAATAAAAACCAATTTTTTCTGTGTGACTCCTCTCATGTTTTTTTTAACCAGTAGAGACTTCAATTTATGTTTTATGATTCAAGACTAAGCTGAAATATATTCTTGATATAAAATATCTCTCAAAAGCTAATTAAATGAAAGTATATAAAATAAATTATTGTTTTCCCCAACTCTAATGTACTCTCTACTATGTTCTGTAGGGATACTCAAAACGTATAATATCGCAAAAATTTATTTGATTTCTAAAAAACAATAAAGGGGGAAGGACGATGGATATTGTCGTAGGTTGTTTCGGAAGGATGTGGTATGACCGCAAGGCCGGCGATGTGTGGCTTGCTAGGATCTGGGTGACTTTGACAGATACAGAATGTAGTAGAGGTTTAGTGGTTAAGAAGATCTAAGGATGATATAGCGGTTGGATGGAAGTGCTGAAATCGTTCATGGCCCTGGAATCATTCTTTTTACAAAAAAGAACTTAATGCAACAGTATTAAAATTATTTTTAATCTTGCATTTACAGTCCACATACTTTTTTAAAATCTTCTTAAGAATCAGGATTCTCGTATTTAATTATATAACTTGAGTAATTAATAATATCATTATAACAATAGTAGGCTTCCTAATTAAATAATTGCAAAACAAACGATTACATATCTTGAAGACCACAAGCTTGAGGAAGTTGCATGCGGATAATGAAGGCAAAATAACCGACAATGCCTTTGGGAGGGGCAACGCTTAAGTGATTGAGTATCGCATGATCCTCTCCGTTGGGGAAAAGTAGATCAAGTCAAAAGTAAATTAGGTTATGGGATGGGATTGTAAACACTCAGGCTTATCTAAAAAATTATGTGTATTAAATAATATGCAGCCTTAGATTAAGCTTTATTTTCTAACTATTGTTTAGAAAAATTTAATATACGAGTGAGGCACTAGGAAATAGTAATTTTTATTCATACGGTCATAAGCCAAATACGTGCATTACTTTGCTCCTTAGGAGATTAAATTATTCAATTAGTGTTTATGAGTGTGGCACACTATTGGTAGTCAAAGGCGCAAGAAAGCTGGGAGGGAAGAAGGAAAGGTTTACCATCCGATTGGTGGCTCCAAAGTTCAGTTGAAAAATAATCAGTTAGGTTTCCTAATATTTTATTAATTCCTTTGTTATTCTTTGTTAAACATGCTTTCAATTTTTGTTGCAAGATTGATTATTCTAGAGGAATAAAGGTATGTGGTCCCTAAATTGTTCATATTCTATCAGTGATTAAAACCTTTTCGGATTGAGTAAAATGTTTTCTTTATATATTTTATTTCTATTATTTTATCCTACTTTCATGTCAAGAGAAAAATGTAAAAAAAGGTTGAAAAAAGATTAGTCTTTTCCAAGGGACTTTCAAACAAAGATATTTTTTAAATTTAATCTTATATGTTTTGAGTCGTTCTTTTCTTAGATCATGACAGCCTTAAATTGTACCAGATATTGATTCTTAAGTGTTTACAATGAATTATATAAATAAGTGCAAAGTCTCTGTAAGTAACATTGAACATTTTTCCATTTGAAACAATATATAAATAGAAAAAAATCAACATAGTACGACATAACGGGTTTTTTCACTTTGATTTATACTCTAATGAAACTGAGGTGTACAAACCTTTCTGACTTCTGTGAGAGGGACATAAATTCAGCGTATCGAAATAAGTCTGAAATCTGGTCAAACAAGTTAAATACTTTTATGGTACCTTTTACAAATTAGTTTTGTTAAACTATAATATAATACCTCAACATTACTCAATAACATGTCTAGAAGGATTAAGAATGAAAATCAGTCGAACGATTGTGGAAATTGGCTACAGTATACGGCTCAAATGTGACAAAGCTAATACATAGCAATCACAGGGGAGCCAATTTCCGGTACGATTCAGTTCAGTCAACCCTTTTCCGTGGGAGTGTCGTACCGAATTTCCCGAGGGCTTTCCTTATTCCCAAAAGCTTTCCAAGGATTGTTTTGTGAATTACCGATGCTTGGAGAAAAGTTGCGGTTAACGACTGTGACGACGTCGGATAATTGAATCAGATGTTAAATGTTCTGTGAAGGGATGTTCGAAACAGTGGAGGTAGGTACTTGAAGTGTTTAGTACAGCTAGGATCATACGAATTGCTCGCTTAATATCGATACAAGAGTGGTTGCATAATTAAAAATGGCCCTTTATATTGAAAAACAATAAATAGATCAATATAAAATATCAATTTGTAGAATTTCTCTATTACATTTAATAATGATAATTAAGTAATTAATTCTATACCACTAAAACAAATGTAGGATCTTGGGGTCAACTAGACTAGCCAATACAGGGCATATTTTAAGGATTTCCGCTGAGCGAGACAGTGAAAGTTCTGTCGGGTGTTTGCAAAAGTCAGAAAACAAGACTTTTAAGCCATATTATAATAGCATTGAAGTTTTTTACTTTTCTTCTTTCCTCACGTTGATTATCGTTTACAATTTTTACAGGTTTGATTTAAAATAAAAACTGGCACTGACGGCTAAAGAAGCGTTGACTGAACCGCTAAATGTTAGTAGTGCAATGGTACACTGGATCCAGTTTTGGAGAAATAAAAAAATATGTATAACTTTTTTCCATGAAATATATTTATAAAAATAAAAATTTATATATATTTTCCTTTGTCAAATACGACTGAGAAAGAAAATCTTGGAGTTTTTAATCAATCCATGTGTCCTTAAAAAATTCTTAAATTATGCGGACTTCTCTCCTTTAAACACGCAATGAATTTTTTAATTAAAATGTTATCTTCCTCTTTTGCGTGTCAACGTACTGTTTTCAATATTTCCATCTAATCTATTGAAATCAGACTTTTTATTGGGGTCGAAATTTCGCACCATCTAAACCGCGTTTCAAGTCATTAGTATTGTATGATGAAATAAAAAGTCCTTTGTATGTTAAAACAAGAGCAAATTCTATTCAAGAAACATTAAAAAAAATCTTAAATATAAATTTATTTTTCATATAGTTCTAAATAACAGATTGATAATTACTAAACGTTTAAATATTTAAAGTATTTTTAAATTAAGATAGATTTCAGTTTTGTATTTCTTTCTCACCAAAACCCGACTTTATCCTTAAATTAAAGGACTTTATTATAAATTAATGGAGAACGGCCTTTTTAACATTCCTTGATTCAAATCTCTATTGGTATCTTCCCACAATATCCAAATTATTTTTGCTACTTTAATGAATGATGTGGGTTGCTATAATATTAGCAAATCTATCAAGGACCTAGGATAAATATAATTTTAATGGCTATAATCAGAGAGCATGAAGAAACAATGGTATAATAGTAGTTACGTCCATCCTATGAAATAACCAAGTTCCGTTATGTGGAACTTGGAGGCTTACGTAAGTATTGTGAAATTATTAATTGATGAGGATAATTCAAGTTAATTAATTAAATCAATTTATGCATTAAACATATATTAAAATTTTACAGAACAACAGAGCAGTACATAACATAAAATAACCAGGTGATTTTCGCCTGGTGCTGTAATGTGACAGTGACTGTGAGTAGCAACAAACTTGGAGAAAGGGGGAAGTTTTAAAATAAGGTTTAAAATCACGTTTTAGGCTTCAATTTTTTTTTTTAAATCCAGCCAGGACCCCCACTCAATTCGAATATACCTACTACTATATTTACCAACCTATGACATTTACCTATCTATATGCTTATTACATTTATCTACATGACTATTCTATTTACTGAACTACCTATTACTCGCACCGCATACCTATTGTTCGCATGAATATATTATAAGATATTAAAAAACTGAAGTGCAAGTATGGGGGGGGGGGGGCTTGTTTATTTTATTTTTTCATCTGAAATTTATTAGGAAAATACTGAAAACCTGTAACAATAAAATAATTGGTATATTACTACTGGATATCTTGCCCATTTAGGTGAGTAAGAATCCCCTCCGATTTGGGAATGTCCAACCTGTTCAAGGTTCCGGGGATAAAAATAATCCTGATGCTTTTTAAAGTTAATTGTACTGAACGATTAAATCCAGCATGACACCCTTGATCTTCAGTTTCACTGCCGAAGTGATTACGGAACTGTCATCTATGCAAATACCTGCTGATGAAACAGAAATAATTTTTCAGCCAGTAACTTTTAAAATTAATATATTCATTATACCTGTTCATTTGTCTAGTGAACTTGGAATGGATAACTAATTTTAGTATGGTTTAACTTAGACTTGGAAATACCTTCTGCTCCTTAGCCATAGCACCGGAATTCTCGTTTTCGGGCACTATCCATATTATTAGAATAAAAGTAAGTGTTTCTGTCCAGAATAATTATCATTTTTTAATTACAAACTAATAATTAACTGCTTAAAATATTTCAGCAAATGAAAAAAAAAAAATCAGAGGAATAGAATTGGTTGTTATTCTATGTTCTTACATTGAATAACAACTAATTCCTCCCCCTCATCCTATTATGTTAAAGCGACCCCATCCAAGATTTCGCTATTGGCCTCAGAATTCTTGCTTTGCTGCAGTTTTCACTGATTACAAAGTTTAAGACCACTCGCTAAAACTTCCTTTTATAGTTGCGGATGTTTTCGCTCCGTACTCTTGAGGGACACAGCTGGTGAACAGAAAATTACCCCCGGATGAGAAGAGAAGGTTTAAGACCCTAGATGGAAGGCATAAGGTAAGCCAGGGGCAGCTCTTTGTGAGACCGTCCTTCGCGATATCCCTCCCTCCCTCCTCATCTCTCTCTCTCTCTCTCTTGGTACACTGGCTGAGTCAGCGCTCTTCGCACGCACGAGGAAACGGAACAGCCTTTTAACTTGCAATTCTTCAACTGTCCCGCATGCCGGAAAGGATTGCTTTGTGATGCCGCCTTGTACAGTTAACTAGTTATTCTTACATCTCTAGATCCTCCAGTAATTGTAAAATAATATCAATCTTTCATTAGCGGCGTACTATACACTCCACAACTAATCTGACATATAATAATGTTCTATACCGTATTATAATACAGTATAAAGTCTAGAAACTTAAATTCAAAACAAAAAATGCGACGCGGCGTACGACTCCGGCGTATTGCGGGCAAGTGCCTAAGAGGCGTCCACGGAAGACATTACGACTCGATCTAATGAACCTAAAATTCCAAAAAATTGGCCCAACAATCTTATATTTCTAATAATATTTTAATTCATTTTACAATAATTAACTTACTTACAACTTAATCCATAAGAAATGTTGAATTTCTGTAACCCCTTTTGACAAAAATAAAATCTGAAGCATTGTGATAAAATTGATTTTCACAGACTTGAAACCATGAGACCGAATGAAGCACCTGTTGACATTGTGATGTTCAGGGGGGCAGGGAAAGTGGACACGTGTGAGAGCCCACGGCTTCCTGAATAATGACCGCTTCCCGTATACTTTTCTACTGCCTCTAAGATCGGCCAACTTGTTGCACTCAAATTACTCACAGTAAGATTGCATTTCGAATTTCCGCCACAAACATAGAATTATATGTGAAGGTAAACATTTCTAGATTGTATGAGGATAATCGTCCGGGTGACGGTAAATAAAGGTATCAAAATGGTAAAAGAAAACTATTTATAGTACTATTTGGTATTAATAATTATTATCTATTTATTTATTTAATATTTTATAACTATATGTTTGGTTTTATGAATTATTTATTTAGTTTATAATAAATAGTTTTCTTTAACTGTTTTGATACCTTTATTAAACGCTACCTCCTACAATCTACTTGCAAGTTTTTGACATCCGGTGTAACAGATTATTTTATTCTGTATTAGAATATTTTATTATATTATATCTAAGAACATAAAATATTCTATAATACTATATAATAGTATAAATAATAAGCATCTTTTTGATTAAAAATATATTTTCCTGTAATTTTTTTTTTATTTTTACTCTCTTCCTGGTCATTTCTGACATACGGAGGGGGGGGGGCGTCAATAGGTTACCACCCTATTCTAACCAATTTCGGTTAAGTTTTCATTTTGTGGAACTGTCACAGAAATAAAAGTCAATCCCCCAGGCCGGATTCGAATAGGCGGCACTGTAGACATGAACTAGTCAAATTTGGTAGTTTTACTTGTACGGCTACGAAGGCCCCTATTTTTCCGTTATATCAAAAATCGAAATTTTAGAAGAAAAAAGTTTCTATTAAGAGGTTAAAGAGGTCATGATTCAATTCTTAGGCCTATAGATAGACCCCTCCTTGATACATGACAAAACATTTCTATTTATAAAAAGAGTTTTTTTAGGAATTTCTAGAAGTTCATAAAAAACTGGAACTGGAAATATCTACCAGATACAGGTCAGTATGTGGAGCAACACCTAATCTAATTGAGTGAGACCATCTTCTACCACTTAGCGTTAACTGTTCATCATTTCGTCTCTCAATAGATCCTACTGTTTGCAGAAAACTGGATCACATTAAACCGATTCGAGTAGTTGGGGTTATTTCGTAAAGATCCCTGATATCAATCATAGGTTCGGGAAATATTTTTAACTTTTATTGCATAAATTATAACAACAATATTAATTAAATATTGGAAGATTAATATATCTCTACTTGTTCTTTAAGATATGTTGTTTAGTATTGAGATAGTTGTAAAATTTTGAGAAATAAGACCGCACCAAAAGTACGCGGAAAATCTTAATATCAGTTACCTCATTTCCTTACGAACACATTGCACAAGTAGGTTAATGTAATCTGATCTTTTCTCACAGATGATGAGCCCATGGAATGTTCCGTTTTTCAATAATGAAACATAATTCCCATAGTATTAAATATTAAATAATACATTTCGTAACCAGTGTTGAATAAAGACTACGATGAAATGTTGAGCTGGAATATTTGAGCTGTTCGAAATCAAAAATTAAGTCTACATGATAAAAAATTGATAAAGTTTTTGACAAAAATATAATTTATTTTGGTACTTAGCAGTAGACCTTTCTAATTAAATTTATTATTTCCTGTTCATACATTTCCAATAGAATTAGAATAAATGTTCTTTATTTACAGACAGACAGTTTTATATTTTTAGATACTTATTCTTTTAATTACTACAATTATTATTCTTGTGAATTTTATTTTATTTTTAAAGTTATTAATATCATAAGTTTTTTTAATTTCTGTTTATGGGCTTAGAAGATATTCTGATTTATCATTTTTTTTTGTTACTCTAAGGCTCTAGTACCCATCCAATTGTTTTAATAGTATTATTTTAACTAATAATACGAAGTGCCAAAAATAATTTCTTTAAGAATACTACGTCATTACAATTTATAATGTAAACAGAGCATATTCTACGAGTAAGTTCCAAAGTTAACTTAGAATTTACTCTTCCAATCTTAGCTCAATATAATTCAGTTCTTGTCGTAATTGCTTGATTGGAGTGAAAGTTGGTAACTGTATACTCTAAGTTAGTAAAGTTGATCCGAGGATAACAAAGTTAACAGACTAAAGAAACTTAATCAGTCGGGGTTCAATTAAGGCGTGCTGTAGTGAATTCAAGCCCTGTTCAACTGGATCCTTGTAACTTGTCAGCAATTTTAGATGCTAACAAGAAAAGAATTTATATGTTCATATTTGATAGAGGCGGTACCTGAACCAAATAAACCAAAGTTGTCGTGAATTTAATGTTTTCCTTGACTTATGTTTATGGTATTATACCAATTAAATGGTATACAAGAAAACCCACCTATATCTGAACCCTGTTTCATAATTTAGTCTAATACTTAATATTGGTTCATAAATATTAGTGTACAAACTACTAAATATAAGCACCAATATTTTTTGTATAATAATAGGGATAATTAGGGAGGGCATTGGCACCGTGGTAAGGCACTATGCAAGTCCAAGGACACGGGTTCGAATCCGGCTAGGCAGAAAATTGTTTTGTTTCACTGTAGCCCTGAGTCAACCCTGTGGGTTCTGGAGCTCTCCCGGAGTCCACCCAGCCTCATAAATTAGGTACCCTTAATTGGGTAAAAAACTGGCGGACGAGTGTGATTCTGACCAAATCACCTCCTTGCACAACTATTGGTCTAATAGTACTACCTAGTAACAGTAAAGTACTCCACTCATAACCCTTCATTGTTTATAGCGGTACAGATTTTAATTTTAATTTAATAGGGAAAATTATCCGTGTTGTTAAAGGAGTCAAAAAGCACAAAAGTACAAGGAATCAACTAGTCAGTAAATTTTTTTTTTTTTTTTAAATAAAAGAATTTATTTCATAAATATTAATCTTTTTTTTATTTATTTAATGAAATTTACATCTGTAAAAAATAATAAATAAATATGTAGAATGGAATATTAATCTAAACAATATATATTTCACATTGCTTCAGATTACACTTTAATACAATTCAATTTTCTTTTCTACTTGTTACATATCAGCTGTGTTTTACATTTTGGTAAAAAACGAACAGAAAGAAAAAAACCAAGAACAGTTTAAAAATAAAATAAAATACAGATCGTTGTTTTTTAACAGCGATATATATCAGGATCTCTCTATGTTTACATTTACGAGTTATTATTTTTATATAATTTCGTATTTCGATTAATAAAGGGTTTAAAAATTTAGGGCAAGATTGAAAGAAATTATGAGTTTGTATATGTATTAATTTACGGTGTCTATATTTAATTCAGAATGCACCTTATTGTGTAATTAGAGTAGTTTTTAACAATCCTAAGGCATTTTTATACTTATACTTTTATAATTTAAAATACTCATATAAGCTGTATGTGGCATATTTTTTTTTTTCGTAACCTTTATTTTTATATTTGGTTAATATGTACATACATATTACTAGATATATTCGTTTTTCGGAAATAGCTTCAATTTTTTTTTTTAATTTAGATAATATCTACGACCAAGTTAGGTTCAAAGTTTCGCCAGGAAACATTCAATTTCGACAATATCGATATAAGTAAATCAAAACACCCTTTAAAAACAAAATTTAAAGAGTTTATTTATTCGTCGAAGATATATCTGAAGGCACAACAAGAATAATTAGAGCATAAGAAAGATCCTAGCAACCATAGAGATAAGAATGAAAGATACTAGGAGATGGATTGCGTCAGGAGAAAGGCTGGTGGGCAACCAAGTGCACGTAACTACTCGTAGTTACAGAGGCCAGTACACTACAGCTAACGTCGATGTAGAGCTAGCTTATTCACTCTTTTTCTCTAATTTAAAAATATTTTTATAAACAAATAACATAACATATAAACAGCCTGCAACAAGTAGCTAACGATTAATATTTTGTGTAGTTCCCTATCGAAGTATTTATTTATTATAAGTATAATTTATTTTAATTAACCTTTTCATAGGTTTCGTGTAGGTGCCTACCTATAACTCGCTTAATCCCTAAGATTACTAACTAGTAAAAACAGAAAAAAAATTTTCTCTTACAACGTTTTAGGAAAATTATTGTAACTTGAAAAGCGAAAGAATTAAAGACATTCATTGAGCTATTAATTTACTTGAAAGAATGATCAATCTAATATTAACAATTCCTAGAAAAATTATTATAATTACATCTCTCGTTTTTATTTTGTAAAATTATCACAGAAATATAAAAATATTATATTTTACAAAAATTTATATTCCGCTATTAAACATTGATATATAATATATCAATGACATTTCATTGATATCGATGAATAATAACTGATTTGAAGAAGTTAAGTCACAATGTTAATTTATAGGCTCGAAAACCTGATGGCTGAGCGGACTGGGACGAGGGTCCCAGAGCTCTTGGTTCAGAAGGTTTTGGGTTCGATTCCCACTAGGGCTGGTCTGGTCATAATTCGCAATGGCCTCGAGAAATGAATCTTGACATTCTCACTCTGAGACTGTATAGGTCCTCAAATGAGGGGGACTTAAAACAAAACAAAAAACTTAAAGGCGCAATTATTTCATTTACATCCTTAATAAACAAACCATTTTATTAAATTAATTGATAATTAGTTTAATCTTCTGACCTTAACACTTCTATATATATTTTTTTAAATCTTATATATTGCCTTAGGGTTAAAAATTAAAAACACAATTAAACTTAATCAATATATTTTTTCTTCGGATTTTTAGGGGATCTTGTGTCTCTTCAGCTTCTATAATTTAATATTAAAAAAAATATATTTAAATACACAATTTCATACAATTAATTAGTTTTATTTTTAATCATTATTAGAAAAAAACAATAAAATAGATAATATTTTTTTTAATTTTTGACCTTATGGAAATATATGCGATTTTAACAAATCTTTGATATATATGATGTCGCAAGTAAATAAATTATAAAATAAAACTGGTGTGTAAGAAAGAATAATATTTTATATAAAAATGCATAATTGCAGGAGATGGTCGGAGGGTGCGGTCAGCGTGTAGAGTTTTAGCTAGGACACCCTGTTAACAGCCCTGATGAAGACCTGAAACTCCTTAGGTCGAAACGTCGGCATGAACAAATAATTTTTTGTTCATTGATGTTCTTTTTGCTGACCGCACCCCCTACCAATCTCCAATTATTAATCTACGGTCAACTATCTACACCTCATTTAAATAATGCATATTTTTAAAATATAAAACTGATTTGTTAAGCGATCTACTTTGTATGTAACTATGGGCTCCAGAGTATCTCAAAACGCGTATTTCCCTAGAAAATTGGAATTCGAAATTTGAAAAAAAAAAAAAAAAAAAGCAATACTTTCCCCGACTATATAATCTATATATGGTTAAGTTGAAAATAAAAATAATTGAATTTTGATTGAGTAATGTGGATAATGTAATATTTCTCCTCTATATTTCTAGAGGGTAGAGGAGGAAACTGACTAAAGTGTATGGTATTCCTGAATCAGGCACCAATTTGTGGGGTCTATCAAACCTGCTAGGTAGCTTGAGTGCTATTGTCACGATTTCCTCACCGCAACCGACGAACGAAGTATGACTCATGATCTTGGGATTCCTGACAAGAGAGCGAAGGCGTAGATGCAGGTTCACTGACCAGATAGCATAACAATGTACCGTTTGATCGCTAGTCCCTAGTTCTTCTGGGTTAATGTTATAATAGGTGTATTCATGATCATTAATTTAACATGTTAAATGGAAAAACGTATGTTAAATGGAGAAATATTTCCTTCTTTTGCCATGTTAAAACGATATAACATATAATATGGTTGAGTCTTTCACTAGGTCTGTTAAAAGAATGACGTCACGCAACAGACCAGCAGAGCTCGTCACTGTTTTATTTGTTGTGTTAGTATTGTTTTGGATGAGAGGATGGGAAATAAGAATAGTGTAATGACAGTTGACAATTAGCTCATCTTGATTCTCTTCCTCCCAAGTTATACGATCAACAAGACGCTCAATAGCCAAACTTTTACACAACTTCCACTTTTCACTCACCCTAGGCATGTTGTAATAAATTACTTTAATCAAAACTTAGAAGTAAACAATAACATGAAGTTTTGGAAGGAATGGTTATAAAGCAAGATGGTCAGAAAACCCACTAGGAGCTCTTATTCAGTTAACCTATAACATGACTTGAAATTGGGCCGCTCAAAATCCTATACTTATAACATTTAAAGTGGTTAAGTATTTAACACATCTTGAATACCCCTACTATATAATTGAAAATGATAAGGAATCGAAGAAAATTGTTCAGAATGTTCTTCCACGAGTCCTCAAGTCTCTAAATTAGAAGATAACATCTGTCGTCTCTAAAAATGCTTATCTGCTATAGCAAATAATCGCCATTAAAGTCTTGCTACACGTAGCCAAATACATAAAGAGAGTCCGACAAGTGAACTGGTATTTCCAACAGTTTCTGGGTAAATCTAAAAATACGACATAGTACAGCTAAACTTATTAAAGGAAAACTTCACATAAGTCACAACCTCAGTAATTCGCCAATTTGATTTTTTTATTAATTGACTTGTATAATAAATTTAGCGTCATTTTTAGATCCATAAATAATAAAGCAAATATAAAATAAGTCTAGACGATTTTACTTCGTAATAACGTTTAATTAAACATCACATGAATGTGCAATTAGTTTACGTAAAAGTTAGAATTTATCACAATAACACTAGTAGAACAAAATTATTTTCTCCAAACATGGTTAATTAATTTTGACAGCTTTTGCTTTAACGCATGCTTTGTTTTATAGAACCAAATAAATATTAACCATATCAACATAATATAACTTTATATTTTTCTTAATGTAAAATTATTATTTTGTTTCCAAATTGATTATTTTTAATTTGTGATTCTCTGACAGTTTATTGCGGAATTTAGCATCGCCTTTGTAGTGGCACAGAAATAGTGCGCAGGATAAACAACCTACTAGTACACATATTACCCCTATATCAAGTTTTATATTGCATTTAACTTTTACCTGATATATGAGTTAAATATTTTTTTTTTTTTAACCGGCAATGTCTTAGACTTCTTAAAGAGCAAATGTTTGCTGTTTAATTGATAATATCATAATAGCTCTGTCGATAAGATATACGTTATAGGAGATGTCTTCATCAGTACAAGGCACTTACCCAGTCCGTCATTTATATGGGAGACACGTGTACCCTTTACGTGCCAAGTTCCTGTCCCAAAAAAGACAGTCCAGCTGTCGTCAGATTTAAAAGCCGAACAGCTGGTCCACGAGTGGGTGCCGTCGATATAGAAAAGATTACAATAATGAAGACAAGGTACCGCCAGGGAAGTGATGAACATTATCTAGTGAGATTTATATGATGGTAAAAAAAGCTTTTCTGGTTAAATATGTACCTCTCGCGGAAGAGGAATATACAATCCATAACAATACATTCAGTTGGAAGATAAAACATCTGTACTGCAGTTTCTTTAAAACTACCATGATTATGATTAAATAGGTTGTTCGAGAGTAAACAATTTTTTTTTCGTTAAGCTATTTATAGTGGTTTACTTAGACCACTTGGAGTCCGGGGCGGTTTTATTTTTTAAGCTTCCACAAAAAAAAAATTATTTTTTTGTAATTAAGCAATCATTCTATTTATGAAAAAAAAACTCGTATTAAGTGGTACTAAAATTATTAAAAAAACATGAAAAACTCATGGGTTTTAGTTACGCCTAATTTTTCCATAAAATATTTATGTATTACAGTGTAGTTATATTGAATAGTTGGATAGGTAATGGATCAGGAACCCTGACTTAGCCGCTACGAAGTTGAAAGATCTATGTTTTCCAAAGCAAACAGAATCGAGTGGAGAGCCAAGGACATTAGTCGACAAAATAAATTGCCACGGCTCCTTTGTTCCATTGTGTTGGGAGATTTCAAGTTCAAGGCAACTTTATTTAGAGCTTGCCTGACATTTAGGAAGGGTGCTTCTGCTTAACATTTCTGAAGGCGAGACACTGTCAGTCAAAGGGTTAGGTTCAAAATAATTTATGGCCCAATGCAATAATATCTTATTGGAAGATTTGGACACAAAACCTTAAGTCTCTCAAATACCAGTAACTAATTAATCAGCCAATTCAGGCAACATCGCGATAGACAAATATAGGATCATATAAACGTAAGCAGTAAATCCCATAGTCTAAAAAGAGATAATGCATCCCTCCTAGAAATACACATAGAATTATACTCGGACTTTACTACTAGCGTTATAGAATGCATTTAAATTTTTTTTATGACTCTTCCGTAGATATTTTTCTATAAAAGGGGAGTTTGTTTATCAACAGGGTACGACCCCTTTTTAACCATGGCCGAGGATTAAGTTTTTATTATCTGGAACCACCACAGAAATAAAAGTCGACTCCCGAAGCTGGATTCGAGACGGCGCCACTGTAGACACAATCCAGTCAAATTCCAAAAATTTCTAATAATGATTCTTATTTGCTAGGTACTTCCAAACAAAATTTCACAACCCATCTCGACTATCCAACAATATAGCAACATATCCAAAACTGTTCATCAAGAGAGTATAAGGATCTTTCTTCGGTCTGAATCTTTTACGCAATACTTTAAAATACCTTAACGGGCTATCATTAATCGATTATTAATTATTGCTACAGTAAATTAAGGTGGCATGTTTTACAAATATTTTGTTCTTTTTTTTCGTGTCACACAATACAAAAAGTTGTATCGAGTATGAGGAATAATATTAAATTTTCTGGAAACTTTATTATATCTATATTAAATATCCGAGGCATTGACATGGTAACCGAAAAAATAAAAACTTCCAGTATGTTGAAACGTTTTACCTTAAACTTGGAGCCATACGCTGTAATTTAATAAAAACACTGGTTTTTTTTTTAAATACAAACTTCCTAAAAATTTATTAAATCAGCAGGTGGTAAAAATCTTCAATTTACCATATAAATGTCAGATGTTTGCAACTGAGCTCTTCACTTCACGTGTGGAGTACAGAACATACTCTTCAGCAGGGAGCGTATCTGTTTTCATATTCAAGAAATCAACACCGAATCCAAATACTACTACATCCTTCAGTAACCCTCAAACACTGAGGGTACTTCCTATCCGGAAACTGATACGAGTTCTCGTGACGAATGTTTCAACGCGGACTATAACTTATGTAAAAGCACCTGCGAACCAGATACAATGGCTTCTTCCACTAATTAAAGAGGTTGAGCAACAATCTGCGAACGAGTTACTCGCGACCTAGTCATTGGAGGTTGTGCAATGTTGCCTGCCGTTCACGGTTCGGCGTTTTAATTACCTACTAGGCGCTCAGTAATTTTGCCAATTACTGAAGTTGAATTCGGAAGGAACATTTTTATGTAAAGGTATTGTTGCGAAACTACGTAGTTTAAAAAAAAAATTAATTTCTTACGGCTTAGCAACAAATATTATTGTAAATCCTTAAAAAAAATAAAATTAAGAAATGGGCTAAATCTAAACCTAAAGTTAAAATAAATCGAAATACACACACCCTGTATTGGTTTATTTGTGTTAATGTTTATAAGGAACTATATTGTTTACTATGACAGATTATTAAAGAAAACAAAATGAACGCCAAAAGAAACTATGTGAAAGTGAAAATATAGAGAGGTTTACAATTACTTATTACAATTTATTCTACTACGCCAACTATACCTACTTATCGAAATTATAGTTCTGATCTATAAGGTGATAAAGAGCTTCCGGTTTTGAAACCAGACTTACTTTCGCTAGCCGAATTCGTTGATTACGGTTATTCAATCATAGTAGAGGTGGGCTTGCTTCATTAGAACTCTTTTCAAAATGTATTAATAAAAGAAAAAATAAAACAATTTTTTTTTTAATTCAATTTAAATTTTAATAAATATCTTGAGAGCTGTGCATTTTTTTTTTAATTACTAATATATCTGAATTATTTGTTTCAACTATGATGATTAATTAGACGGAATCGATTATTAAGTATGTGACTTTCTATGATACAGTGTTATTTATTTTTTTTATTAGAAAATAAAATTTAAAAAATAAACTGGAAAGCCTGTATATAAATCAAGTTAAAAGTAATATTTAAATAATAGTATAAATTAATAAATACGTCAAAGGAATATCATCTCGTTAATAATTAACTTAACAAACAATTAGCTAAACTATAAAGGATATATTTCTGTAAATCATACATGTTCTCAATAAAAGAACGCACACACCTGTTTTCGGATGGGGAAAGACCAAATGCCAGGTGAGAGGCACAACTCGAAACCTCAAGTATAACCCTCCTATTTTATTTATTACACGACGTAGTATACAAAACCTAGTCCAATCCATGATTAATTACATTTTTAATGTCAGAATTTCGTATTTACATAAAGGGTGCCCATCCCTCCAAAAGGCGCCCCTATTCCGAAAAATCTTATTGTCCTCATTTAAACAATAATAAATGGGTGCATACATTTGCATTTTTGTTTATGTAACATATAACAAGTAGAGATACGTTAGTATTTCCTTCTTCACACGTCTGAAAGCCATTCCAAACAGAAACCTTATATTAAAAATTGTATTATATTAATTATTTTTTCTAGTCCCTTTTTTCTTGGTTTTTCAAATTTATCTTTTATTATATTTTACTTGATGGGGAGCTAAATTTTCCACGGATCTAAAAGTATAATTGATATATAATCTTTGTAAAATTTGAGAAACTAATAAAAGCTTCGAAAAACTATAATACAAAGTAATAAATAATAATATAATGTTGTTAATAATACATTTTCTGGGGTAGAAACATTAAACAATTAATTAGGAAAGGGAAAACTATTAGCCTAAAAAAAATACTAGTGGTGAAGAGTAAAAAAATTTATATTGGTTGATCATTTTTACAGCAGGATGTTTTGCGTCCTCACGAATGAAGGAAGGGAAGATTTTGTAATCAACTCGTGTATCAAAGTAAATTAAAAAAATTATATCCTCAAAATCAAAAATATTTACTCACATCACATCTTTTGGTCCTCAAGTCTATTTTTTAAATAATTCATCGAAACGTTAATCCAATTTTAATAAAACATTTAGGGAATGTGCGAATTGGTACCATATTTATATCATATATTTTAATTAAATATTTATTTCATAATTTAAATCATATAGATTTCATCGGATTCGGGCAACTTTCCATATGCAAGCCCAAACGTATTTTTCTGGGAACACCAACATTTCGACAACGGCTGGTCCAATGAAGGGAAATTGGAGAATGGTGTGGTCTAACATAAACGTTATTATTTTCGAAACGCGCGTCATGTAGATATCATTCCAAAACGACAATTTATTACAATAAAATCTTCGACAAATAAAAAAAAAAAAGGGTAAAACTTTTATTTTTCATTAAAATTTATTCAAAAATAAAAGTAATAAAATGCATTCTCAAACCTTGAAATATAGGTAATTAATTATGTATATAGCTATCCCGTAAAAATAGTGAGGAAACTATACTGACCTATTTACTTGGAAAAATTTTTAATTTATATTGCATAGTGGTAATTTGTTCAAAAGAATTACATATTAATAGAATTTTTTATTACACTTAATTATTTTTTATTGTTATTTTTTGTAAAATATAATTTAAAAAAGTGAATTATTTTTTATTAAAATTGATATTAATTACAGTTATTTTAATTTATATTTTATGTAGATTGGATTGGGTAGCACCCCTGCAATAAAAAAGAAAGTTCTAGTTATTAATAGATTCCGCATAACTTTAGTATTATTTATTTATACAACAATAACAAAGAATACTGATGAGAGAGATTAACTGAGTCGAGTTAATGAGACTGCGCGTAAAATCATGTACGGAAAGTTGTATAAAAAATGTTGATAAGAGAAAACTTGAAATGGCATTAATTCTCTTTTAGAGGCTGGGGCTAGAAAGTGTAACAGTAGCCACCAACTCCATTGTTCCGATCCTATTCCTTTGTATTTTCATGTTGGTTTTCGGTTTTATGAGAAACGACTCACTTTTTGTCACGTGACTCGGAATAAATACGACTTTTACTACGCTCGATGAGAACAGTTCAGGTATCAAGCTATAGTTTAGGAATTATGAATCTTTAAGGGATATGAGAAAGCACTTCTCCCTCACTAACATAGGCATTAAAAACGTAAATATCGTATAGATGGTCTTTCTATAGATAGATTGATCCATAGATTCAGACAGCACCAGCCTGGTGGCAGACATGCGTCTAAGTCTGCATAGCTTAAAGAGATACGAAAGATGTAATTAAAAAAAGAAAGGATTACCGTAATTAAAGAGTACGTAGTAAATAAAAAAAAATTATCCAACCTGAATCAATTTTTAAACTTTAAATCCTAAATGTTATTCAAACTAAAGTTGGACTTAATGAAAACTCGCGAGACAATACTTGTACAAGAACCAAGCACGCAAGCAGGAAAAAAAATTGATTGAAAAGAATGTCAATAAAACGAACTAATTAACCAATCTAATTTATTCTAATAAAATCAAAATCAATGAAAAATATTATTTGAATAAACAAATCGCCATTAATTATCTTACAATCTATTATTTTTGCAAATTATTAACTTTTTTAATTCACGTTAACAGACCGGAAATATAAATCATATTTCTTGTGGTATTAATTTATATAAATTCAGTATCTATAAACTGCAATACAGATTTTCAATAGAATAAGTGCTATATAATATCATATGGAAAACTGAGAACTTTTTTTATAACAACTTAGTATCAAGAACACTAAATCTCAGCTTTGATGGGTCGCAATAAAAACAAAAATAGTCTAGAAGTATTGAATACATTAAAGTTAACTCATTTATCATGAGGAAAATAGATCTAAAATATATTCATCTTTCATAGCATAAAATGTTTGAATTATTATATCTTCTATAACGAAACATTAAGACATCAATCAACATGACAATATAACTAATTTATAAATTTTAAATATGTTGTAAACAACTCAATTTTCATTGTTAGTTTTTTATAGTAGTATAATAATTTATTTAGTTCCCCTTTAGTGTGACACTTAACAGAAACGATTTTTCTGAAAACGAGCATTGTTAATGTAGACAGGCACCAGTAGGGGTAGGAGGGGCGGAGATGACAATACATCACAACGTAACGAGACACTTCTTACAACAATTGTGAACTTACGTAAAGCCTCCTCTCCAACGTGGACACGTAGAATATTTTTTATTTATTTTATCGCTGACTCTGAGCCTCGATCTCGGCTGGATACCTTCTCCCGTAACTGGGCTTATAGCCAGCCCCGGAATGCAATATATCAAACCGACCGGAGATAAGTTTCATGAAAAAGAATGGTATTGTTAAATGCCAACTTTATACGGGTAGGTCATAACAGCGAGAAAGTAACTTGGTAGGAAGGTATCAACAATACCATCACAAGAAATTGTTTAGTTTCTTTTTTAGAATGGACTCCAGGTTTCATCTTTCAAATAATTTCTACAAAAAAAATATAAATATACATATATCCTGAATCGGTACCTCGAGAAGTAGAGCTTATATTTAGTTTTTAAAACATTTTCAAATGTGATTATTTTTTTATCAAAAATACAAAAATTAATGCAACACTCGATCAGATGTATACTGTACTTTTATTGTTGAATAACAATTAATATTATTTTCAGCTTTCATGGTCCATCACGATTTATAATGAATATAAACCAGCAAATATCTAATAAATAGTATTGATAGGACAATTTTAAATACATTTTATATATAACACTTAATTTTGAGAGTTTTAGAATCATAACATAATATAAAACTAAAAAGTATGGCTGCCTAACTACTAAGATTTAATATGATTGCAAATTAATAATTTATAAAGAGAAAAAAAAAATATGAATTTAAACATACCATCCATAAAGACCTAAATGTTCCTTATGTAACCGATCTAGCCCGAACCGATATTATTCCTTCCATTATAAACTCCCTAACCACCCAAACCCACTAGTTTCTAACCTTGCTTCCTCTTCCATTCCTGGCAATCCTCCGAGGCGCCTGAAAAGAAGATGGCCTCGTGACCTTATATTGTAAACTGTTTTTAGAGTTCTACTACTGGGTAGTTTCTCTACATCCTGTATCATATCATTATGATCAAATTTACTGGTTGTATTTTTTTATACAGTTGTAAATATCTTTTACCAAAAAAAAAAAAAAATAAATAAATAAAATAAAATAAAAAAAAGAATTTAAACATGTATTATAAATAAAATACAAAAAAAATCTTGTAATAAAAAAAAAATCCTACCTACTAAATTGAACAAAAACATTTTATAATGATAAAATATAAACGTATATATGCATCAATGTAAACATCTAACAAAATAAAAAAAAATTGTTCTTATACCATTTTTTTAAAAATATTTTATTTCTAATACTTGGATGGTTGTAAATATTTACTCCTAACGTGAAGATATATTTACTTTGTTGTTTTTCTTTTCTTCAATATTGCATAAACTATTGTTTGTTATACTTTTTTGAATTTATATAGTGAGAAGGGCCCCGTATAAATAAATATAAGCATTCCATGGTTATTATTAGGTGGATATAATAGATAATGTCTGTCTGAATTATAAGCTGTTATTAAAATAGGTGAGAGAAAAAAACAAACATATAACTGTTATACTCCTCAATTGACCATCCCTCAGAACACTATGCATACAGAATTCGTTCTTTTTAAATGAAAGTGAGTATTATAACCATTATTATAATAGTCGTTCGAAAATATGAGTTATGTGGCCATTTACCTTTCTGAGACTATTTGCCTTTGGGACTTACAAGGGTACCAAAACTAAGAGGTTCTACTTTTAGCACTTGTTCCCCCAGCTGCACAGATAAATTACCTTACCTGCTGTGCCCTTGTCAAATTTCTCCTTGCATATTTCTTGTTTATTGCTACTTACTTTTAGGACCGTGCAAAGAGTACTTAACTCAGGTATAGAAAAGACCTTTTCGGAGTAACTCAGACAAAGAACAAATATTCTAAGAATTTTTAACTTTTGGCCCACGTGTCTCGTTCCATTCTCTTCTATTTTAGGATTTTTGAAACACGAGGTAAATTCTACCAACGAGTAAAACCGAGAAGATATAATGAATGACTATTTATATTATAATTAGCAAAAAATGTTTAATAAACACGATCTTATTAATAGGGCCATCTTTAGTTTGTATTTTATTAAATACATATAAATTTATTAATTAAATAATTATTAAAACTAGTAATTTCCACCTTTTTTTTTTTTTTAATGTTTGTCTAATTTAATTCAAGTGTACTTCCAAAGCGACTAGAATTATTAAATATTTTAAATTAATTTCTTTGTTTAACTGCTTTAAGTTCTTTGGTAATTGAATATTAAAAAATCAAAATTTATTTAATTTTTTTTTAAAATGATGGCTATTTAGGTTACAAAGTCATAATGAGAAATACTTCGAAACTGAACCAGTTAATTGTATGAAAGGATATCAAAATATCATCTTTTAGATTAACGTTATTATAAAATTACTGCTACCATATAATGCTTACACAATATTTAGCCGTATTATTGAGTTTTAAGTTAAAAATAAATTGACTTCCTATTTAATTCTGATATTTTAAGGACTCACAATATTTACCATAGCGATTATCTTTTGTTATTTTATATATGAAGCAATACATTAAATTCAAAAACAAATTTTCCTGTAACTCAATTATAATATTCAATCATAATATAAAAAATGAAATCTTATCTTAGACATTGAATATAAAATAATTGATTAAATGTGCAATCACTTACTTTTTTCCAAATTGGGGGAGTTCCCAAGATGTAAAAAATAACACTGAATGACGCCCGAGAGTATTAACACTACGTTACTTGTGATTTTAAAATAATAATAATGATATATATATATATTGAAATAATAAAGTTACCAAACTAAAGTAAAATCTCGAGAGATGCTTTCTGTACACGTACAACCAAGCAACTGGAGATTTGGAGGGGTAGTTGTACACCAGGTACCAAAGAGGGGTTTGGAAATAGCGGTAAAATTTATATTGCACACTGGTAGAGGGGTAGCACATGTTTTCCAAACAGGTGTAGTTTCAAAGATTCTGCTTTTTATATTTTCAGAACAATTATAATAAAATTAAGGTTTAATAGCGACTAATTTCGACCCAATGGTCTTGTATGTTATTGCAAAAATATTTGAGCAAATTTACAAATGGATAATATTAATACAGTAATTTTTAATCATCCAATTAATAAAGGAATGTTTGGAAGATTTATTTATAGTTTTGCTTTCAGCTAGGAAAAAAATTGATTTCCATAATATAATACCTTAGATATAATAATTATAATAAATATTTTTTTTCTTTTGCAGGTAAGAAAACATGAAAATAGTGAATTTCCACTTTTACTGTAAGTAAAGTCTAGTCCCACTAACTTCAATATTATTAACTGAGTATTATAGGGTATATAATTAACTAATAAATTTATTTTAGTATTATCCGTACATACTATTATAATTTGGTATAATACTCTATTGATCATGTTTATTTTATTTATTAATATAAATTTAGTCTATAACATAAATTTTCTCAGATATATACGTTCAAATTTATTTATTATTTTTTTATTAAAAATCTGAAGTTTCGGAAATTACCTTTAATTTCAGGATTTTTTGTCAAAAACTTTAATCATCCAAAAATAAATAAACATAATTGGACATTTATTTTAATTCTCTATTTAAATTATTATTAATTAAAAAAACTATGTATGTTCCTTGTATAACAAATTTTATATATCACACATTCTACTTGGTTTTCAGTGTATCTAATTCTATTAAGCCATTTTAAAAAAATAAATAAAAAGAAATCACTTAACAATTTCAACTATCTTCCTCACAATGCATTTTAAGGAATCAAATTTGATTATTGTCCTAAACCTTATTATGGGGCCGCCCGTAGCTCAGTGGTTTGGCACTGTCTTATCATTCTAAAACATTGGCGGTGCAGCTTCGAATCCATCCTGTTGCTTAGACTTTTTTATTGAATGGCGGTCCCACAAAAATAAAAACTTTGACCCCAAAACATGGTGAAAATGATGGAAATAATAACAAATGAATTTATAACTGGCTGTATGGAAAAATTCTAATTGCCATTAAAATAATAATTCTTATTCTCTTATCTGTTTTTCTAGGCCTTATATATTTTACTGTACTTACCTTTCTAAATAATTTATATTTAATAGAATATCAAACTGAGTGAAATAAACACTATTTATAAATATGTTTTCAGTTTTTTTATTTACTTTATATGCGTTTCTTTAATTTATTTATGTAAAATTATATATAAAAATATAAAATTGAAGTTATCAAGAATCTTTTTAGTTTTCACACCGTTTCTTTCAAATCATCAAAAATTAAAAAAAAAAAATCGATTCTTGATGATTAATGCCCTCATAAATTCGTCATAAAATCTCATTTAATATCAGAATCCATAAAAAATAAAAATTATCTCTCAAGAATATCTAGAATTATATGAGCAGGAGAAGACAAACTATATTTTATTACCAGATAGGAAAAAAGTTATAAATATATTTAAGAATAATAATATATGGCCTTTAGAATTCTATAGAAATCCCCCCCTTTACTTCCTGCTTGTATTACTGTACCCATCTTCCATTCGTGTTAGTAATTTAACATACCACCTACTTATTTATTGATTTGTTTTCTATAGCTCCAATTATTTTAAGCTATATTATTTTTAGTTGATTTTCAAATAATCATAATTAATTATTAAAATTATAACTCATAACTTACCATCATTAGGCCGAATGTTGAATTACCGTTAATACTTTTAAAAAATCCCTAGGGCCTTGAATGGTAACTCAGCGGTTTAACAATATATATTTTTCCTAAAATATAGTTTTTTTTTTGTTTTCTTTTTTCAAAATTTTAATCAAGTCTTACATAATGATTTTCTAGATTGTAACCTATGTGACTTAAAATTGATGGTAAAAATATAGCTAAATGGGATCTATTAATATTCTTTCAACAAAATTCTTTTTATAGGTCTGTATTTTTCTTCAAAGTCAGATAAGTGCTTTTTATTGCACAATATGCAGACAGATACATGCATTACGTTTTGTGTTGACAAACGTAATGCAAGAGTTCTTACATCGTCTACGAGTGCTGTTGCCAACACTCGTGGTAAATACATCATTTAATGTGGTTTTCTTATCAGACCACGCATGAAAAAATGAGTCCTCAAACAATATATTATTTAGAATATTAATGGACTAGTAAACGCTTACTACTTCAGAAGATTAAATCTTGGTAAGGAAATCAGATATATTAATGTATTTTTTCTGTATATGTATTTTAAAAAACCGATTACGAGTTAACCTTACAGAAATAGCTCTAAGCATTAAGAACTAAAATCTAATTAGCGTTTCAACTAATTACAGAAGAGAATGGCCTAGGGAATTATGCATAGCTGTTGTTTTATATTCAACATCTTGTTTAAAGCACAGAAGCTCGAAACAGAGGCCGTAAGCATTGCATGACCAAGCTAGTTTCACCTCTATGATCCTCATGTAATACCGTGGTTCTCATTAGAACGTAACCCAGTTACGAGTCTTGGGAAATTCATTGCAGGTGTAGACACTACAATAGATGATTTATAAAGTAATTAATTATTATACCAAAGACATTGAACTGGAAGTAAGAAACCGCTCTGGCGTTAATAGGTCATTTAGTAATATACAAAAAAATCGAAAACGTGAAAAATCGATTGTATAAAGTGGCAGTTCCGGTAGGTAAATTTTATCAAAAATGTCACATTCCAGGCATGTACCCAACATAAAATGACTAATGATTATCTAAATAAAATAATAAAAGGACTAGTCTATATAGACACCTATATAGACACCTGAAAATCCAACAATTACCCGCTAAGGTGAAAAATACCCGAAATTGGACAACACTGGAAGGGACTCAACAACTCCAGTGTTGCCATGAAGAGCCGCAACAACTCCAGTGTTGCCATAAAGGGCTGCAACAACTCCAGTGTTGCCTTCAAGGGCCGCCACAATCCTAGTGTGGCCAGTAAAGACTCCCACACAAAGTTATTATTATTAATTTATATAACTGTTTTGGGGAAGATACTGATTAAATTACAATTACAACATTAGTAAAGCAATGACTAATTAATAAATTTTGTCTTTATTATATTTTTCTAGTTTGTTACTCTTCTCATATTTTCTTTCTTTAACTTCCTCGAACAAGTGAGTCAAATCTCATTGGCTTAGTCATTCATGACAACCTTGCGCAGTTCGGGAAGGAATTAAAGTTCAATCAGCAATGCTATTTTCGTTCCTTGTGAAAAACATTATCATCAAAACACTAACGCGTCGTTAATTACGTCTTTTGTGCAGGTATAGACAGCATTAAGATATTTTATTTCGCCACTTGACTGTAGTATGTTCACAGGGCATTTTTCATTATCTTAACCAGAAAATTGTATTTAATTAATGCTTTTATAGACAAAAAAGCTGAAATCACTAGTTTATGAAAGTTAATTCCCCCCCCCTACTACTATTTCCACATTCTCATGTAAGAAAAACTATGTTTTATTTAAAATATACGCTAAAATTAATTTTACCAAAAAAAAAAAAAAATAAATAAATAAAATGAATCACGATTTTGTTTTGTTTATTCAATATGTATTTTGTTGAATTTCAAGCAGGATTTTAATATATCCACAAAATTAAATAATAATGAGTATAAAATAAATTATATACAATGTTCGTCCATTGTTTATTAATCAAACTAATACATTACTTGAAAAATAATTAGATAATATAATACGTAATAGAAGTTAGTAAAATATTAAAGATATTTAACTATTTATAAAATTTAATAATCTTTCGTATAACCTATGTAATATTTGTTTATAAACAAAAATAATAAACAAACAAATAAAAAAAATCTGTTTTTATCTTTATTTATTTAAAATTCTAAAGAAAAACCAACACATACTTACCAAATTAGTTAAACAAGAACTATAATAAATTTCAGAATTGAAAAAACAAATAATAAGCCAACTATTAGCAATGAAAATAATCTGAAAGAATAATAAATTATCTAAAAGATGGAGAATAAAAGACCATTACAGAAACTGAATTTCAATTTTCAACCATCCAAAACTCCAAATAATTAAATGAACAAAAAATAAATTTATCAAATTAAGAGATGAATCCTATATAAAAATAATTTAAAAATATAAATAATGTTCTAAACGAAAATTATTATTCCAAAAAATAAATAAATAAATTATATTAAAAATATTTTAAAAAAATTAAATGAAATAATATAAGATATCCCAATAATAAATATTTTGATAGAGAGGTAGTGAGGACAAATGAAATAATAAACCCAAAAAACAATAAAAAATTATATTAATAATAAAAAGCATGATTAGTTAATAATGAAACATGGAAAAATACAAAAAATATCTAAAAAAAATTGATTGTTTCATAATTAAAAATAATATTTTTAAGAATATTGAGATGTATATCCATCGAAACATAAATGTTTTATTATATAACAATATATTAGTATTGGAAGAAGATAGTTGACCGTATGAAGTAAATTGGAGAAAGATAGTACGGGTGGCGGTCAATAAAGGTATCAAAATATTTTTAAAAAATATTTGTTTTTAACCAACGTTTCGTCCCCACTTGGCAGGGCTTCGTCAGGGCCCTATAAGAATCACGTACTGATGTCAACCGACCTTTTTTTTTT
>NW_027110159.1:397289-398535 GCF_000696795.3 Halyomorpha halys
TCCCAGGGGAAATACGCAATTCAATCCTTTGATGCTCACGCTGAATTATATTAGGGGCGAATATTTTGTGATTAATTTTTAATTTAACAAATCTCTAATAGTTGGTTATATAAATAAAGTTGAGTTGACATTGCAGATGTTATATTAAGTATATCAAAATAGATAAAAAATAAATAAAATGTTCTTATAACAAGAAAAAACAAATAACGAACTATTTGTACTATATACAGATATAATTCTCAACTATAAACAAGGAAAAAATAAATAAAAGTGAATATGTGTGGTACATAACTAAAATTGTAAATGTAAAAAATAAAAATTGGTGAATGTATTTAAACTTAAACATTAGTAAATATGTTTAATATATATAAATAGCACTCCTGCTAGGGTGCTATATTCCGAATTTACAAATTGATAGAAGTTGAAGAATTTCAGTATTAAATTATGTGAGTACATTCATTTGCACAGAAGAAAATTACCCTTTTAATAGTAAATAGTCTAAAAAGTCTTTCATATTCGGTAAACTGCCATAAAATGAAATTTATCTTCTGATGTATCCTTATTACATAACGAGCAAATTTTCAGTTTATTGTGCCACCGTTGGTAAATTAAATTCAAAAACACACCTCTTGTTTTAAAAATTATCCTAATAAAGTAGAGATTATACCATTAATCCTGAAAAAACACATTTTATTATACCGGCATCATCAACGGTTATAGGCCAGCACAACCTGGTTGCCGGTGGCCATAGGACCACATGCTGCTGTTTATATGATAAGGGCATTATCAAATTATGATGAATATCATGATATAATTCAGGTTTAAAATAATATATCTATTAATTAATGTTTCACCCCTCTCTCATTAATATGTCGACGAATCTCTTCTATATTCCTGCAAAACCCTTAGTAAACCCTCTTAATCAAAGGATTTCGAAATCCGGATTTAATCAGACCGCAGATACTATAGTATTATATACTATATTACAGTACTCACTTTACTGAAGGGAACTTATGCTCATGCAGTAACAGGTCCTATCTGCCTCGAACCAAGTCTCCGCACAAACTGAAGGGCCTAACTATTGTCCTCGTCCTACCTGCCTCGTACCCCTGAGGTCAGCCCTTCTTGGAAGGGTCTGGGCAACTTTCGCCAAGTTTTCTTGTCTTACTTCTAAGATGGCTATGTTTCACAGTCCAATATTTGGCTAGGTCTGAATATTCATTTAGCATATGCTATGATCACTTCC
>NW_027110159.1:400260-416141 GCF_000696795.3 Halyomorpha halys
TCTAGATTGCATTCTCAAATTATTTTCCCAGAATATTCACCTATCCCAGGGGAAATACGCAATTCAATCCTTTGATGCTCACGCTGAATTCTATTAGGGGCGAATACTTGTGCTTAATTTTTAATTTACAAATCTCAAAAATTTAATTTAATTTAACAAAAGTTTTTCTCTTTACACTATTGTTTACGAATTGTACATACTCCATGTGAAATCTCATACTGAATATATGTAAAGTGGAGTTGACATTGCAGATGTTATATTAAGAATATTAAAAAAGATAAAAAATAAATAAAATGTTCTTACAACAAGAAAAAACAAATAACCAACTATTTGTACTATATAAAGATATAATTCTCAACTATAAACAAGGAAAAAATAAATAAAAGTCAATATGTGTGTCCATAACTAAAAATGTAAATGTAAAAAGTAAAACTTGATGTATGTATTTAAACTTAAACCTTAGTAAATATGTTTAATATTTATAAATAGCACCCCTGCTAGGGTGCTATACTCCGAATTTACAAATTGATAGAAGTTGAAGAATTTCAGTATTAAATTATGTGAGTACATCCATTTGCACACAAGAAAATCATCCATTTTATAGTAAATAGATAGAAAATATAAAAAAATTTCTTTTTTACATAAGTTTTTTTATAGTTAACAGTTCGTTTTAAATAAAGATACAAACTTTTTTAATCTGTGCCGTTCAGAATTTGTAGTTTCCAACAACTTCAATTGTAGTTTTCTTAAAAAGCCTTCTATATTTGCTAAACTGCCATAAAATGAAATTTATCTTCTAGTGTATCCTTATTACGTAACGAGCAATTTCCAGTTCATCCTTCCACGGTTGGTGATTTTCAATCTGAATCGGGTGATTCAGAACCACGCCTCTTGCTTTAAAAATTATCCGAATTAAGTAGAGATTATACCTTTTATCCTGAAAATTACACATTTTATTCTACCTAAATGAAATATTTTTTTTTTGACAAATTTAAAAAAAAAAAAGCTTTGTGAACGTCTATAATGATTTTGATGTTCAGAAAGTTGAACAAATTTGTGGCACCTTTGATTAAGAAAAAAAAAGGATTGGGTGAATCTAGTCTGGAGAATATCGCCCCGTACGGCACCGAATAGTGGACAGGCATCGAAGTGACGCTGAGATGGTTTCCAACCATAAGCTATTTGGTTAGTTTAGACCCTGGTGGTTGACTGGAATATATATTTATATAAAATCATACTATTAGTGATTGGTTAGATTAATTAATAAAAGGCAAAAAAACGAGCATATAATTTACACTCTATTACAAGAGTCTCCGAATTGAAATATGGTATCGGTTGGGATGCAAGCAACATATGTTTTATCAATCAAATATAGAATTCACATATACATAAAACAAGAATTGAAAATATGCATAAAAGAAAAATGGAAGAAAGATCGCCCTTGATTGAGCCGAATATCAACGGTTATGGGCCAGCACAACCTGGTTGCCGGTGGCCATAGGACCACATGCTGCTGTTTATATGATAAGGGCATTATCAAATTATGATGAATATCATGATATAATTCAGGTTTAAAATAATATATCTATTAATTAATGTTTCACCCCTCTCTCATTAATATGTCGACGAATCTCTTCTATATTCCTGCAAAACCCTTAGTAAACCCTCTTAATCAAAGGATTTCGAAATCCGGATTTAATCAGACCGCAGATACTATAGTATTATATACTATATTACAGTACTTACATATACGGGTGCTCATGCACTATCCGGTCCTATCCGCCTCGCACTAGGCCACCGCACAAACTGAAGGGCCTAACTATTGTCCTCGTCCTACCTGCCTCGTACCCCTGAGGCCCTTCTTGGAAGGGTCTCGGCAACTTTCGCAAGTTTCCATTTGCAAACAAATGAAGCGTTCTTGTCTTACTTCTAAGATGGCTATGTTTTGGCTAGGTCTGAATATTCATTTAGCATATGCTATGATCACTTCCTAACACGAAACCTTTGATACCTACCAAAATTATTAAAGTGTTGAAATTTGCCACTTATTAACATGATTAAAAAGACTGAAGACTTCACTTAGGCTCGAATTATCAATCAACTGAAGTATAGCATTGTATTTTTGTGTGTGGTATAATTAAAATTGAATCAAAATTACGTTATTTGTTGAGTAGAAGTCTCAGCCCAAGTTGGAAAAAAAGGCTGACCAACGACCATTTCTCAAATTCAAAATTGTCTTTTTAACATACTTTATATCAAAGAAAATTAAAGAAAACGAACAATATCAATATTTATTCTTGTAAGGAATAGTCTAATTAAAAGTCAAAATAAAGTTTAAAGTTATGCTTAAAGATTTAAGGTTTTTTTTTTATCCCTCTAAAAATAGAAAAGAACATTTAATTAATAATTAATTGGAGAAGATAGTCGGGGGGATGTGGTCAGCAAAAAAAAAACACAAATAAACAAAAAATATTTATTTATGCCGACCATTCGACCTGCTTTTCAGGTCTTCATCATGAGTTTGGCTAAGCCTTGATGAAGACCTGAAACTCCTCAGGTCGAAACGTCGGCATGAATAAATATTTTTTGTTTATTTATGTTTTTCTTTGCTGACCGCACTCATCTTCTCCTATCAGTAATCTACGGTCAACATCTACACCTCATTAAATTAATAGGTTGCATTACGTATGGTTGCATTATTCAGATTGGATATTACCGTTTTCTACCAATGATACTTGAAGCTATACGTTGAAATACTTATCTGATGTTTTGTTATGTCCGTTCCATATGAATTCTACTAGAAATTTTTGGAGGCGAGGGGCCTCCTCGTATTGATTAAACAGAAGAGAAAAAATAATACAACTAATAGTTACAGGGGAAAGATTATAGTAAATAATAAAAAATAGTCAGAAATCGAAAAAATAGTAGGGGAGGAGGGTGCAAGGGAAGAAAGGAATTATAGGGTGATGTTTGTAGGGTTTTTGGAGCCTTTCCTGCCTTGCCACTTTGTAGGTAGGAGATTTAAAGTCTGTTCCAAGAACTACTAATAACCACCAAATATGGAGTACAGAGTTTTGCCTCCCAAAACAGTGGTTCTAGGAACAGACTTTTAGAACTTCTGAATTTAGAATAAACACATGAAATAAGTAAACAGTAATGATAATGATATAATAAGGTTACGATATGATATAATAATAAAAATAATACATTTCCACCATCAAAATCTCAGTTACAAGAGTTGATAAGAAATTAAATTTTCCCCCAATTTCAGATCTATGATTTACAGTACTTTAAAATAAAAATATATATTTTATTAATTATTTTGTACTGATACTCGTAAAAATAATATAGAATACTTATTATGAGGTTAATGTGAATCATTTAAGTCGTTAGGATGTACACACTCGTCCCTGCAATACAAAACATGCTAAGAAGCTAAGTGGAAACACTATTTTAACTAACAAGTCAACTTTGGTTATTCTAAGGGGCACAGAGATTCGCAGAGAATTTATGAAAATAATAATTGGGCCACAGGTAGAGAAAATAGAAGTTGGGTCAGATGAAGAAACTTCATCTTAAAGATGTCAGGACAGTGGGTTACCTGAGTCCCATTTAGAATTGGCTGGATATCAGCAAGGACCAATTCGCGACATTATTCCCCTCCCCCCCTTCTTCCTACTTTAACTCAAAAACCTATCCCAGATCTGTGCCATCCTCCAACCTAATGATTAGGGTTTTAGACAAACATGCCACCTAAAGTTAGCTAACTGTCCCACTTCTTCGGTAATATACTGCCTTCATGGTAATCAGACCGTTAAATGAATTCGTTTACATGGTTACCAAAAACGTCGTGTCACGTACGTGTTTCTTATACGGTTAACTCTCTCTAAACATACTTGGTATTGGGGATATTAGAAAATAAATAAACAAAACTATAACAATATTATTGTTTATGTATGTTTAATATGATCTTCTCATTGTCGAAAGGCAAGGTTAGAAAAAATTAAGTAAATATCCTTCTATGCATTATACCGATAATACTTACCTAAGTATAAGGTATGTATTATTAACCTATTCGGTTATACATCCCTACAAACACAATAACATAAATGGCTTTAAAGTAAAGAGAAACTTCAGTTTCTTTGTGGACAATGGAACGTATGAAACGCAATGGGGCTTAGCCGATGACCTTGAAGTTATAACTGCTGTCCTTGGTTAATTCACGCCCTTTTCAATTACATCTCAATATGTAGTAAGTTTTAACTGCCGTACTTTAAATTGCCGAATTACAAGTACCAAAAAAAGTTTTACAATTATCGCAAGTAATGCAACAAATATATGTATAAAAACGAGGTAAAAAAAGACAAAAATGCAAGGAAAATCATTCATTTAAGTAACTGATGTTTAATATTATAAATTTGATATAATAAGCAATTGATATATTATATGGTCCATAATGACAAGTATTTGGTTTAGAGCTTCAACAACTAATGTACAAACATCAGGTCATAAAAAAAAAAATTATTTTTAAAACAAAATGTAGGAAAAAAAACAGTTAAGACTTCTGTGGAGATTATTTGTTTAAAGTGAAAGTTTAATTTGTGACAGACAACTTTACAGTATACAAAACTAGAAATCTCTAAAAATGGACGTTGATTCTTGTTACTCCAACCTACATAAATATATTTGTTATATCAGTTACATTAAGAAAAATAAATTTTATCTTTATTTACAAAAATAATCATAAGAATTTTTTTTTTATTCAAAAATAATTTTAGAAATATGCATGGCTACAATTCTTATTGACGAAACTTGCTGATATAAAATGCTTTGCTTAATTTCAAAATAAAATGGGAGAAATTATAATAGGTTTTTGGCTAGTGAGCTGTTTTTTTTGTTTAGCCCAAATACTTTCCTATAAGTTAAAATATCACTATTTTGTTTAAATAAATAATTCAAATTTTATCCATTTTTGTCTCAACACATTTTATTTTTCTTAAAAGTCCGACGTTTTGGCCAATCCGGCCATCCCCAGGGACATCTTAATACAATTTCGGAAATAAAAATATGTAAACACTCAACTTCATGCAGACTAATTCTACCCAGGTCACAACAACAATTTCTAATTAGTCAACTTTTACATTAAAACTAAAATTAAAATTCATTTATCATAGTCACTTGTTAAAACTTAATCACAACCTTGCTTTTTTGGTTTAGTTAAATAAAGGATTTTTTTGGGATTTTTATTTTTTTTTATTTTACGTATTCCTTAGATTTTACCGTCACTTTGTTACAACTGCTTTGAAGCAGGTAGGAACCCCACTAGAGGAAGTTACTCTGGTCTAGGTTACTGCCTTTGAAATACGTCAGATTCAAAGTGAAACCTTTTTTTTTTTACGTGACATTGTCAAAGCAAAACAGTGATTAATGTATTTACCATAATTAAAAAAACAAAAACCGTTTGTACCAATTATAAACTTTCAAGGAAAAAATTAAATCCCCTGTTTTACTTCTTCAATACTTTAATGTATGGGACGTTTAGAGTTCAACGCATATACAGTATACTAAACGCATTGCTACATTTTTCAGTTACTAAAAAATCGCCACATTCTTAGTACTAAATGTGTTTATGGAAAACTTGTTTTTAATTTTGAATAATGCACATTCAATTAATCATAAAGACTGTCGCAGCATTCTGGGGTCAGTATATTGGTAGCCAGAGTAATTTGGTTAACTTTCAAAATTTTAGAATTGATCGCAAGTACCGAGTAAAAAATACGTCATATAAATTAGAACAAATATTGTTTTTATTGCGCTTTAAAGACCATTGTCAGTTTCGCACGCGCGCTCGAAATAAAGATGCGATGTAAACAAAGAGGCCACCTGATATTTACAGTTAGAAGAAAAACATTCCCCTTGGGCCCGCAAGGCCGACACCCCCACTTCTGCCAACCCATTACAACAAAGAAGACTGTCGCCTCTTCTTTTGTTTTTTCCTTCTCGTCTTCATCTCATTTGCTTTCTTAACATGTTATTGCCTAACCTGCACGAAGTCCACTGAAGAATCCGTTATGCTTTTTAAGCTTCTTTCTCCCTTTATAGCTTCCGAAGCGGAGCCAACTTTTGAATAATTCGGTTATAGTGCTAACAAGGAAACATCGAGAAATAATGTATAAACAAATATATCTGGGATAAGGGTTTTACATACAGTATTTTTTAAAATTTTAAATAAAAGTTAACTGTCTACACTGCGGTCAAGAAAAACAAAAACATTTATCAAACATTTGTCCTTTGAATCAAGCCCTGATGATGTACAGTATAGTGAGACGAAACGTTGACTATCAATAAACAGTTATTTAGTATACATGGTAAAATTAAATATAAATATCTGGATTTTCTTTTTAGGAAGTCTAGTGAGTCAATTCATAAAAAAAAAAAATTTGAGGTTAATAACTTCCAGTTGAATGAAATTTGTATTAAATTATCATAACATGGTACGTTTCGGGACCCCTGTCCCATATTCAGTAATGGCTGTGCTAAGGAGAAGTGAAGATGCACAAATAAGTTATAGTAGAAAAGAGAGAACAGTGTAAAGTGTGACATGATTTCCTTCATGAAATTATGAGGTGAATATAATTGTGTGAATTAAAATAAATAAGGATGAAGATTGTTGTTATGATAGTTTTTTTATTGTTGTTGGTTTAAAGTACATGAATATGAGACAGTGGTCCCGAAATGTTGTACCATATTATGATAATTTAATACAAATTTCATTCAACTGGAAGTTATTAACCTCAATTTTTTTTATGAATTAAATATAAATAGATGAAGAAGTCAGTTACTGAACATTTAACATTAAAGTTATAAGAATCTTGACGAACTAATGGACTGACCAAAAATTTAAAACGATTGCTCACTCTGTTTTTCCTCAATTGAAAGATACAAGACAAACTACGAACTTTGTGTGAATGAGAAAGAGAATATAAAAAAAAAATATAGTCATAAACTGAAATGACTCTTTGATATTTAAGATAGGACACGAGAAATATAAATAGTCTTGTTCATAATGATTTAGAATTGATTCTGAAACAAATATAACGTCATTGAATAAGAAAATTATTAATTTTAATTTATAACATGTTTATCACTTTTTTTTAATTTTTAATAATTGATTAATTTAATTATCTTTGTTAGCAATAATAAAAAATGAATACATATAATATATGAAAGAATTTGTTAATTTGTTAAAGGAGAAAATAAATGGTTTCACGTTTACATTGTTACTGAATCATGCTGTGTCACCCACCACTTCATTATTACGATAGTTTTGACTTTAGGACTATTTCATAACAACCATGGAAACACGACTACATGATAGTTGTTTTTTACTTTACCAATAATTAAATAAATATCGTCGAATTTGAAACTTTTTAAAAAAAAAAGAAAATTATTTCAATTCAAAGGAAAGTGATTAGTGAATGTTGCGTAGATTTTTTTTAGTAGCCCATATGTTGTTATGTTCAGTTTTATTTTTCATACAAGATAAATTTTAATGTATCTTCTAAGGTGCATTCATAGTTTTTGGTAAACAAAATATAATTTATTAACAGAATTATAACATGTATTTTTTTCTTCTATTAAATGGTCAAGTAGTGTTTATTTTTTATTCTTTACAGTAATTTTAAATATTTTCTTCTCGCTATTCAATACTAGTTAACAAAAAAATAATTCTTCTATTTATTACTGTTGCTTTCTTAAACATTAAAATATGACAAATAATTCTCCGTTAAAAGCCATTTAGAGAAGCCGGAGTAAAGTAAAAGCGCTAAAAGCCGAGGAGATTTGCCTCGGATTCAGTTACAAGCTCGGAACAGTTACACAATAGCCAGCCGTTCCAAGTTACATAGCCTTCCCAGCTTAACGAGTCAGGAATTATCACGAATTTGCATCAAAAGCATCCTTCTTTTATCATCTAATACTGAAATATGACACCTCAAGGACATTTAAAACTTTTTAAATGGCCCTCTCTTAAATGTTAAATCTACAAACGGGGTCAAACATATGCGGGATGCTGTTAAAGACCAATTTAGAAGCAAATACTAAGTTTGGCAACGCTTAAAAGTCTCTTAGATCAAATATCCAACGTATATACTAATAGTTTAATAAACCATTAAAAAATCTATAAAATAAAATAAAAACTTAACGAAATATAAAGAAATCAATTCAGAAGTAATATTAAGAAATCATATAAGTCAGGCTGTATTAACAAGCTTGTATGTGAAATATCATTTCCCCTGACATATCTACCTTTCACTATTTTGAAACAATTAATTAATGTATTTCGTAGAAATGAATTATTATACGCATCTCCTGATTAATAGTAGGTTGATTGGGTAACTATTACATTATGTTTATCATTTTTTTATCTTATGTTTACAGCTCCATAATATTTGAATCCCGTTTGTTATTCTTGTATTTCTTAGGTCAAGAGTATGACACAATATTGATACCAAAAAAATCTTAAATTGAGATTACCTATCCTACTTAAAACCACATTCTTCATACTTTCTATTCCGAAAAGTATTAGTCAAGGCTGGGGTACTTCAAGGGTCAATATCTTAGGCACTTTTGTACAACATATACGATATTTCAAATGAATTTAGAACTAAACTGGCTTCTTACACCAAAGACATAATTCTTACTAAATACTCTGTACTAGATAGAATAATTCAAACCAGACTTCACTGGTACTTTAGCATTTGTCATTATAAATAAAGCTTATCCATCGTCCAAAATAAAACACATACAAAATGCAAAATTACATTAAAACAAAATATAGCATATTTTATAGAGTTCATATAACATGTTTTAATAAATCGACACATGAAAATATGTTCCTTTAGTCTGTTCTAAGGCTAAAAAAAGTTGGATAAGGGATCTCCTGTAAAATAAGGCAACAGGCCGTGGATGTCAAAGCATGTTGCCTACAAAATTATCATTCTCATGTCAAGAGTCACACCGGTTCGAATCCGGCCTGAGTGGGTGGATCGACTTTAATCTCATGGCGGACCCTTGAAATAAATCTCGTCTTTTCCACTCTGACTGGAATAGGATATTTACCTGTAGGATAATCCAGCTTTCCATTTCTAAGTAGGAAAACGTAAGGACTTTAAAACGAAAATTATAATCCTTGTAAAAAAAAAAAAAACTTAATATGTTGAAATCACCGCCGTCGTTAATTGCTGTGGCTAAATTTTCGTAGGCAGGAACTTTACCGGTTATCTCGCATGATCTCCATGCCTAATCGGCGGATATGTTGCGTAAGGTTACTTAACAGCCGCGGCCTTTTCGGCCAAAGAGAGGTCCAGTTTTCGAATCTGACTACAAAAAAAGTGTACCTTAACAAACTTTCGAAAGGAGTTTCCACACCAACGCGAGCCCTTATTAACGGACAATGACTTGAGATATCGGTTTTCAAATTAAGGAGGCGATGGCAAAAAATAACTATATTTCAATGTATTATATCGATCATTATCGTACGTTCGTTGCTACTAAAATTGGGAATGCTCTTATTAACTACATCAGCAATGAGATGTGCTTTCTCTTGGAAGTTAACTAATATCGTAAACAAATCCTTGAATTGAAAATTTATATCATTATTTTTATTTATTTAAGGTTTAAAGTCCTTACGTTTAAACCTTAACAACATAAAATTTTATCCTTAACAATTTATTTAAGATTTCGGAAGGAATTATTTTAATGCCAGCCATGTTCTTTTAAACTAAGGCAATTAGAGTGAAAGTAGGACTTCTACTTCGAAAAGGTTAATGCAAAGAATATTCTTCCACACCGAGAGTTTGATTAAGCATTCTTGACTTTCATTTTTTCCCGGAATCGTCGACTTGTTAAAGTAAAAGCGGAACTCTAAAGTATGGCTTTTATTACATTTTTTGTGTTCTTGAGATGTTCATAAAAGTTTCGAATCATTTGAGCATACTTTAGAAGTGTTTTTAAGTTTATACTAATAAAACGCCAAATTAATGTTTATAACTAAACAAATAAACATAACTTTAATAATGAATGAAAACATATGATTGACCATACCAGGCCCCCCGTGTGGCTCTCCGCTTTCTCCGGACGTAGCTGACAGGATGATGTTACGCTCTTATGTAACAATCGATGACCGTACCGTTTCCTGTTTAGTGGAATTTCGCTTGCCTCAATATCCCTTCGATATTGCTTTTGGCAAAATAATATTATGATTAGAAAAAAAAAAACGCGTAAATTTTGTTTCTGGAAGAGGTGATCTATCAAGAAGTATCAATGTAACATTGAAAACTTCAAATTGTCCACGGATTCTGAGTTCTTTACCGTACCCTATTTCTGCTCTACCGTACCCCTTACGATCATTAAACGAGTTCAGAAATTCCAAACCTCATTAATGCTAATCAACAGTTTTAGAAAACTGTTCCATATACGCACCCATATTTTGCATTATTGATGGAAAAGTTCAGAAGAAAAACTTTCGGAAAACAAAATATTTTAGTCCAAATTATCAAGACTGAAAACGACGAACCCATAACACAACGTTCTTAACTAGACGTTACATACGTTATAAAATGGATTCCTAATCCTTCAATGGTTTAGAGAGGAAAAAATAGCAGCCGCGATCTTGGCTAGAATCCTCTTCTTGAATACTCATTGGTCAAGAAACAGCACTTTCTATTCCAAATACTCAACCCAAGCTACTTTAGGGATTATGGTTATGGCATAAGTAATAACATAGGATGTCCAGAGAGGATAAGTGTTATTTAAATCTTGAATATTTACATACATGTTAAAAACCGAAGATTTCCAATTAATTTATTTGTTAAGTATTTGCGCATTATAGAAAATCATTAACCAAAAATAATATTATCTAAATGGCGTGGAGAGAGATATAAATTTTCTTCGAATAGCTATGGGACGCGGGGGCACTGGCAGGAGGGCGGGCTTAACAACACTGGTCGGTTTGTGGAATTTCGTTAGCAATGACAGCCATTGTTACATATAATATCCATTGTTATTGTAATGTTCAGACACTTGAATATAGTATATAGAATAAATATAAATGAATACTTTTTGGTAGCATTCAGACAATATTATTTTTGATAAAAGATTTTCTATAATACGCAAATTGTTAAAAAATAAATTATTTTTCTTTGGAATCTTGGGTTTTAACATGTATGTAAACATTTAAGTTATGGCCTTTCTGGGCACCTTGTATATTACTACTCAATTAAAGTATCATTCAAAGCACTCTGCCTTCTCAAATAAAAAAGAGATGGTAAAAATAAGTTTAATCTTTTATTCACAATAAATTGAATAGATTATTGATCATTTCCAAGTTACTTTGGATGTTTAATGTGTTAAAAATCGATTTGAAGCACAATATCAGCATCCCTGGGGCAACGGAGGTTCGACCTTGCGAGGATAATTAACAATGTTTATTTTAGCCAGCCTTGAAAAGGTTGATAAATAAAAACATTTACAGGATATTCAACAAAGCTTTATAATTCGTAAATTATACTTAGTTTTTATTGTTTCTGATGTTTTTCTTGGTCGCAAACTGACCAAACTATTGCAACTTTATTTGTCTCTTCTTCCTTAGATAGCCTTTCAGCAACACATAATCCGAATTCTTGATGACCTGAGACACCCGCGAAAAGGTACAGACGTCGCTAGGAAGAGGAAGCGGTCTTGTCTCATGGTTCAAGGACGTCCCCACCATTTCTCCCATATCGGGAATCTTGTTCACATTAGAACCATATCCGCCTTCTCCAATTGGGGCCCATGCAATCGTAAATATATCGTTCAGGAAAGGAATTCATCGCGGTGTATTATTTTCAGTAAGGTCTTTCTTTATATAGTATCAACAATTTAATAAAAAAATCCACAACAAATGCATATAAAATTATTTGAAGACTCTAAAATAATGCTTTTATTATCACAAATGCCAGGAAATAACTAGCCAATAAACGTTAGATCAATTCAGACATTATAAGAACAGAAAACGATAAGAAATGCCCAGAGACTAGAGCTAGCACAACTCAAATCCACAGTCTGAAAAAAAACAAACTTAAAAATTAAACACATCAAGATGTGACAACATAAACTTCGATTATAATTGAGTAACGTAGATGAACCACTATTAGGCAGCTCTAGTAGGTGTATGCTTTCTCCATGGTATCTTAGGGGATTAATAACCTTATTCTAATGGCAGCACTCTGGTTAGATTAGGTTACCTTTATGATAACCCCCACTTCCCATGTTTCAGAAATTACCAGATTGGTGGTAAAAAAAAAGTTATCACTTTCTTTATTAATATTTTATTTAATTATGTTATTTCACATATTGATTAAAGCTAAGGGTTGTGTTAGTATAATTTTCTAAATTAACGGATTTAAAAAGTTATGGAAATATTTAAGATCATTGTATGATATTTATTTTTAGTTTTGAATGGATCTAAGTTAATCTTGTGCTATATTTGTTAAAAATTCTGAGGCATTTGTTACATTTTTTTTACATTTATGATAGTTCTTAGCACTGCTTTATTGAATATCTATTTATTTCAGGAGGATAATTCTTGTTTTTATTTTTTCTTAAAATAAGGAAATATTTTGTACATTACTTCTGTATTAGAACGAATTGAAATAAAGGAGTAAATAAATTTTGTATTCCCCCTCCAAGTAATTATGACAGCCATCAAACTGAAGATGCTTTCTGTCAATTCAGTATTTTGTTTTAATAAATAATGTTTTTATTTTTAAATAGTGGTTTGGCGCTTGTAATGTTTCCTGTTAACAACAAAACAGGAATTTTTAATATACGCCAATAATAGTTTAACATTTTAAAAATGTGCTACATCTCTTAGTCTGGTAAAACCAACAATAGCATTTTAAAACTTGAAAGCTTCTAGAGACAGCTATATATAACTATCTAGAATAAGGGATTAATTTTTATTTGTTTAAATAATATAAAACTTCTTTTGGAACTAAAAGTATAACAGCTTTGGAGACGATATACTATCACTTATGTAAATAAAATATTTCAATGCTGATATATTTATACTAATTACTTATGCCATGATACAAAAAAATTCATTACAGTATAATTTTAAACATCTTTACAATTTTAGTAGATATGTTTCTTAAAATAGAAAAACTGAAGTTGGAAGAAGTAACCAGTAAATTGAAAAATTAACTTACATGACTGGATGGAAAAATCGTACTTCTTTCAGCCAACATTTCCTGAAAATTTGTAATTACTTAAATTAATTTCATTGAGGTGAAACTAACAGTGCAAATTAATTTTATATAAAAACTCTGTATACATGCAATATTCTCTTAAGCCAAAATTAAATTTATATTAAGGGGCAATACGATATCAATATACTTAATTATTCAATCCTCACAATTATATTTAATTTTCATATGATTGAAGTGGATTAGAAACAATCAAAACATATTTTGGAAAATTGCATATAATAAGAAATATAAATCAAAATTGTGACCTAATTACCCGGAGACGAAGTGGGAACTACAAGCGAGCTATTCTTGTTAGTTCCACTCCACATTTTCAGTAGTAGGATGGCGGGCGGTGTGACAAAAGTGATACTTCGCTGTGAGGAGGCTCAAGAAACTTTCACACTTGGTATAACATATTTCATTCACGGTTATTATTAATTAATTTCTGTAAGAATATTATAGAGGCAAATTCTGGAAATATGCAATAGGTTAATAATGATACAACATAAAAAATAAATGTAAATTTGCCATTTAATTAATGTAATTAAATTACGTTTTAAAACAGAAGTTCTTAGACAGTTAATGACTAATTTAGCAATAATTATATATGTTTTACGTATGAATGAACAATGTATGAGTCATAGATCAGGTTTGAAGTCATTGCAGTGCCATCTTTTGGCGAAACGAAAAACTAATTTCAAATAACTGCATTAAAATGGTTTGAAACTTCTGAATTTAATTACAAATCACTCGACACCAAATAATAAATATATGTATATATTAAAATATTTTTGTGGACTTATATTATAAATATTTAGTTCATAAACCTTTCCTGATCAGTTCAATTTCAATCAACTAAGAACTCTTTAAATTTATATCACATGATATGATTTAAGCTTAGGAGCAGAAAATGTCAAGTGACTAGTTTATTTAGTTGCTTCTTATTATTTAATAATATGTATAATAGTTTTATTATTATATATTTAAAAAATGATAAATTGGTTTATACCAACTATTGTTTTAAGTAACTGCATACTACCTATTCATTAATAAATATGAAAATTAATAATATTTTTAAAAATTGATGAATTCATTCATGGGCATATTCATGTAAAATTCTTTTGCAATAACTGCTATGCTGCATTTTGTCCCAATGGTTCAATATCAATGACTATTGTCTTTTCTGAGGAATATGCAGTGAAATTTAACTAATAATGAGGAAAATGAAGTTTATGAAATTTTGAAAATATGATTAGTTATGTCATCTTGTATAAAAAAATGTACTAAAACTATCTACTATTTTATTAACTAAATTTGTAACAGGGATAAATTCAACAATTTTTTAATTTACCTGGTTTGGAAATTTTTTTAATTAAAGCTAATTTAATAAAAATTAAACTTAGTGAGAAGAATGTTTTAATAAACCACTCACAACACTTTTACAGTATTAGCCTTAAAATTTCATCATCTTAATACAGTTAAAATTATTTGTTACAGATTTGTCGGAGTGTCAGTTAATGCAGGTACCAGATGCAGTTTATCACTTGATGCGGCACACAGAGCTCAAAGCATGTAATCTCTCCAGCAACGTTATAACAAAAATACCACCTAAATTTGCTACCAAGTTTTCTCTGATCACAGGTATATTCACAAATATTGGTTATGATGTATGAGCAGATTATGATAAATTTATAGTCTATAAAATCACATTTGCATCAATAGCCATTAATATTTCAAGAGAGTATCAAAACTATGTAAAAAAAAAAGTGTGATTCCAATAAAATACTTCATATATATTTAAGATTTTTAGGTCTTGAAATTTTACAGTTATCATCTAAATACTAGTTAAAGATTAACTAGCTTCTACCAAGTAGTGAAATGATTTTAAAAATATTAAGATGACAAAGATTCAAAATAAAAAAATTAATTTTTTTGCTCAATTTATTCTTCTCTCTTTTCCTTCTCATTTGCCCATTTGTCACTCAGCATGGAAGTGATTTGATCCATAAATCCCAAGTCTTTTAATCCCTGATATAGTCTTTATGTCCTATAGTTCCATGCCTCTTTTTAGTCATATCTTGGAGTTGTAGTTCATCCATGATAACTTATAGTACAAGAGCCGGTAAGAAAAAAAGGCAGTTATCTCACCCCAACTTTTGATTACTTTAATGAAAACTAGGTATAATTACTAGCCAAAATTAATGAGTCTGCCAAGTATAGGTAGGGGGAATAAAAAATGGCGGCTATTTAAAAACCTTAAGAAAACACTAATTTTTCATTCGGAGCTCTATATCTTAAAAACTACCAACTACAATAGAAAATCTAAGAGAACATTATTAAAACAAGAGTAAATTTGCTGAAATATTAGCCCTAAAAGAGCTATTTATGTCCAATACAATAGTTTGTAGGTTTTTAGCCAATATTGCTTTGTAAAAAGCAAAATTTCTTAAAAATCTACTGAAAGATTAGTAGTTAGTTAATTTATTTTGAGAATTCTATATCTCAGGAACTATGTGACGTACAGATGTCTATTAGCACTCAAATTAAAGCTAGTTTAATGGACTATAAAGAAGTTTATGAACTTTACCTTCGTAA
>NW_027110159.1:416701-474259 GCF_000696795.3 Halyomorpha halys
ATGTCTGCCAACACTCAAAATAAAGGAAATTTAACTTACTATAAAGTAGTTTATGACACTTATCTTCATAGGGGTAGTAGTTTTTATGATATTCTCATATAAATATGAATTTGGCAAATGAAAATTTGTCTGAACAACTATAAACCAATTTATTTTAACGAATTTCATGTAAACTAGTACTCCTATGATGATAAACATCACAAACTACTTTATAGTTCATTAAACTAGCTTTAATTTGAGTGCTAATAGACATCTGTACGTCAAATGGTTTTTGAGATATAAATTTTTCAAAATAAATTCACTAACTACTGATCTTTCAGTACGTCCCATACAACATTTTTATAAAATGATGCTTTTTAAAAAGCTATATATCGAAAAATATTTAACATAAATGACTATTAGGGCTCATATTTTAGCAAATTTACTCTTCTTTAAATGACATTCTCTTAGGTTTTCTTGTGTTGTTCCTACTTTTTAAGATACAGAGCTCTAAATGAAAAATTAGTTGTTTTTTTTATCGCTTTGAAACAACCACCATTTTTTATTCCCACTACCTATACTTGGCAGACTCATCAATTTTGACTATTAATTATACATAGTTTTCATTAAAGTAATCAAAAATTGGGGTGAGATAACTTGCCTTTTTTCTCCTCTTGGGCTCTTGTACTATTAGGTCTTCTTCTTGGACTCTTTCTTCTGGGTCTTGCTTCCATCAATTTTCTAGGGTAGTGGACATCATTCATCCAATATAATCTGTAACTTTTACTGTTTACCATTATGTTTCTGACCCTATGGTATGATTATGAGCATACAAATTTCAACAATTAATAAATTCATCACTGCTTTAAAAGTAAAGTTGTGTATAAATAAGTAGAGACACTTTTGTTTTTTTATTCCAGTTAAATAAAAAAAAGGTTTATCAATAATTGATCAATCTTTTTCTAATCACGATCATTATATTAAAAATTCTATAATAAAAATGTCTATTATTTAATTTTGGGAATCCTATAAAGGACATCATTGTGAAGAAAATTTCATAAAAAGAATTTTTTTTTTAACAGCAAATTTTTCATTTTTTACATACTTCATCAGAGTTCTATTTTTCATATATCTGTGTTCCAACATAATAAGACATTTATAGACTACTTTCTAAATTTTCTGTTGTAAACGATAAGTTTTTAAGATTTTGTTTTCTCATTACAGTTAACAACAGCTTTTAAAGTTTAGTAGTTGAGTAAATAGTTGTTCCTTTGTCAAAAAAACAAAATCTTTTGAATTTATAAATTAGCATCTTTCATACTAGATCTATTTTGGCTTAAAGGGTCACATCAAATACAAGGATACAATGACTTCTTCTTTTTGATTGGCAATAGTCCAATCCTTTTTAGCACGGAGTTTTCCCAGGAAATTATTGCCAGGTTATTTCTATTACGGATATTTACAAAAGCCTTTTCGCTGTTGAAGGTTTTTTTCCCCATTACCTTTCGGATTATTTTTATATTTCTTTTGGATTGATCATAGAATTTTTTAATGAATCAAAATATCTTATGTATGATGAAATCCTATTAAGAGGCTATTGAAATAATTTATTTATTTTCTCTGAGTATGGTAAAAACTAATAATTAAATATACTAAACAGCAATGTTTAATTAATTTATCTATGTCAAATGGGTAATAACTGAACATCATATAGATTTAATTATGAAGTTAATATATAATTTTATTTTTTGAAAAATTAAACAAAGTTTTTTAATCAAAATTCATACTAAGGATTGATAATCAATTCATTAACATTAAGATGTTGCAAGGCAGACTTTTATAACCAAATTCACAGTTTTAAGTTTATTAATTTATTAATCCCAGATATCAATTCAGTGTCTTAAAAGTATTTTTTATTTCACATTTCAGAACTGAACCTGTCAAACAATCAAATGAGTAAATTGCCTGACGAGCTTGCTGACTTAGCAGAATTGGAAAAGTTGGATATTTCCCACAACGCCTTCATTAACCTGCCTCTTGTTGCTTACAGAATTCCTAAGCTCACAACTTTAAATGCTAGCCACAATCACATTATTGGTAAGAGATTTTTATTAAGAACTGTACACAGTTTTAATTAGTTTATAATAGAAAGCAGTGGAAGCCCCTCAAAAAACTACAACAGCAAAGTCATAAATTTATTTGACAGATTTGAAAGGATTAGGTAATTTTTTTTTAAATTACGGTAGCGAACGCAAGTATATTTTTTATATAATTAATAAATTAACTTTTATAATATTCATTTATACTTCTTTTTTATACACCATCATATAAAGCTAAAGAGTTTATTTGAATGTGCTTATTGGAACAATTGCCAGTCTGATTTAAAATTCAGATAGAACATTGAATGAGAAAGGCTTGAGGCTAGATATCATCACAATAAAACCTATAAGAACAGAGCAGTATGTGTATAATCAAAAGCTTGCATAGGTACGTGTTCATAATCTTGCCATGACAATCCCTATGAATCTGAAATTTTTAAGGTTTTAAAAATGCAATAAAATGTCTATTATAAGTTAACCTATTTTTTTATTTTAAAAAATAGTATTGTCTTTCAAATAACTTGAAAACTATACATCTCCTGGGAAATAAAACAGCTTATTAGAAATATAATAGCAAAGTTAGAACGGAAAATTATTTGTAACCATGATTATTTAAAAAATATTCTGTCTGTATGTTTTTTTCATACAAGTTTTGGATATGTACTTTATATAAAAATGCAAAATATGTACTTGATTATTTTTATTACAGACACAACCTTACAATCATTATTCTATAGATACATGTCATTTAATTACAAGCCCAGTGATTCTTAATATTTTATTTCAATCCATTACTGATGATCCTCCGAGGCATCTGAAAGGAATATGATTCGGGATCTCTTGATGTAGAATAGTTTTTTATATAACGCACAAAATTCAGTACTATCAGTGCCAGGAACAGGAGTATTTATTTATTCTGTGAGGTAGTTGAATTACTGTTTACAATTCCTTTAGTGCTCAACTCTCTGTTGTAGAATAGACATTTTCAAAAATGTGAGCAATTGATAAAGTTTTTTGTAAACAATATTGGCATCCAGGGAGTAATTTGTTTGATATTAAGTGAGCATGGGCCAATTTTGAATGCCTGATTCTAAGCTGGGTTAGGACTACTTCTTCTCTGTGATTGTTAAAACTAGGGGACGGCTAAGCCTTTATCTGTCTTTTTATATTTTTATGCTTGTTTAGGTAATTCCTATTCCATGTTTCTTGCCATTCCTTGTATATATTTTCTCTCAGAGGATGTGAAGTCTCATTTGGTATTAGGAGAATCTGGAAAAAATAAGGATCTCTTTGGCAGAATAGTAGAATGGCCTCTGTAGAAAAGTCATTGTTGTGTTGCCAATAAGTAGTTTCTTCATATAGAATAAAATTGTGTGTATCACATTTATTTATAGAAGGTTTTTTCCAAGTTTTCAATTTCAATAAGTAAATAAATTTAAAACTTTTGTGAATAATAAAATAAGAAAGACATTTAAAATTAGAATAATCATCCCAGAGTAACCCTCTTAGAAGGTCAAAAGATAAAAACTGTTGAAGAATATCTACACATGTTTGATTATTTAGGAGGATGTTCAAACCTTGTCACGAACGAAGTTGCTTTGAAATAGTCAAGTCTGAAGTTATCTATCAGTGAAAAGTTTTACCAAATGGTTTTTATAGAGATATTTAAAAATAATTTAGATGAAAATACAATAATTAACTAAATCAAATTATTTCTTTCTTTCAGAAGTGGACGTGGATCGGCTGAAGAATTCCCCTGCCCTGCAGTCAGTTGATGTGAGGGAGAATCCTGTACCTAACCAGATCGTCCAAGCCCTCCAGAAGCTGACTTCCATAAGGGTGTTGGTTACCGTAAGAGAACCAGAGGAGTGGGAAGATCTTACCATTTAGTTAGATCAACCAAAAAGCAGTTCTGTGATTCACAGTCATGAGTCCTGACATTTGACTCCATGAGTTATTTAAGTTGTATAGTTTTTTAGATGTGTCTGATATTACTAGTTGTTGTTGTTTCTTTATTTTGTAAAATATTAATAATATAATATAATCATACCCTTATGTAATATTTTGCACATTAATGTATTATGAAGAACATGAGTCATCTGGTGTACTTTTGAGGTATATGGAAAACATGTATATCATTCAATAGTCAATGATAACATTACTCAGGGTGGGTTATTATCATTAGTGATTAATGAAATATTTAGAATATGAATCCTATGTCAAATGACCTGAGAAACATAGTTCAGTAACAACACCCTCTTTTAATGAATAGAAAAAATTTTGCGATGCCATTTAGGATACAAAAAGTTTTTACTATTACTAAATTTAGACTCATTTATGGTGCTCCATATAAAATAGAATGGTTTTAAGTATTTCGTATATTATATGTATACATTTAAAATCTAAAATCAATTTAAGATTCTTTAAAAGTAAAAGAGGAAATATTTTTTTCACCCTGATATAAAACTTCATTTCACATAAATTTTTTTTAAATACACGTTGACTGATTTAATTTCATAATTCTGATGTATTCTATTATAATTTCAACTTCATATATTATTTTGAAGTTGAAATTGTATAAGTTGCCTTTACAGGAATAAAATAATATTTTGTTCCTCCTTTACCATAATGCTATTGTTATTTAGATTATTGGATAAATTTAGTATATTTCAATACCATAAATGAAATTGATTTTATGAAAAGAGAATTTTATGATATTTTTAAACTACTAAAACTGTACCAATTGTTTAGTTTAAGTCATAAATACACTTCATGTTGTCTGTGATGTACTCAATGATAACATTCATCACTATATTATCCCTAAAAGGATGCAAAATATTTATTTTATCTGCTGAAACGCAGACTAAATGTTATACTCAATATTTATAAGGTGTATTTGTTACCTATTTTTTTGAAAAACATATTTTAAAAAAAGAAGATATGTATTATTAAGTGTAAGTTTTGTATTTTTTGTAACTAATGCTTTAAAAAAAATATATAACATATTTTATAATTGAGAAAAGATTTTTTTCATCTTATACTCCTCAAATTTGTCATTCCTTGTAACAGTCTTTTGGAGACATTTGGACCTTGGCTTGATAACTGCAGATCTCTAACCTTTTTTTATTTCTTGAGCTAAAATCTCAAAACAACTTCAATTGCTTCAGCTAAAATCTGACTTGATTGAATTTTAGTCTCTGATGACTAAGATTAATATGATGTACCAAGGTAATCAATTTCTTCCATTCATTCAAGTTAGATTAGAACAGGCTACAACCAATTAACAAATAAAGAAAAGAAAAAAACCCTAAATATATTGTATGTCAAAGATTAAAAATCAGTAATATTTTCCTAGAATTTATGTAGATCCATTTATGGGCATTCAAAGTCTTCCTATACTATTATTAACAAATATTTGTTAATTAGGTAATCAAGTAAAGTTTACCTATAATAAGGTGCCGATGGTTGACCATAGATTAATATGTGGAGAAGATTGTTACGGGGTGCGGTCAGAAAATAAATAAAAACTATCTATTCATGCCGCATACTCCCTGATGAAGACCTGAATTTCAGGTTGAAACAACGAATAAATAGTTTTTATTTATTTGTGTTTATTTGCTGACTCCATCCTTCCCCTTCCAAGCAAGCAGGAAGCAATACTTTGATCATTATTGCCGCAAAATATTACCCTTTTTTATGAAATAGTCATACTACCATTCATTAACTATTCAAGAATGCTTCCTTCTATAAACTCAAAATAAAAATAAACGCTTCATATCTAAAGCTGTTCTGTTATACTTATTGTCTTTAAAGCACTTACACACTAAACAAACAAATTTTGGCCAACAAATATCAACCAACCACTTTGTTGGCTGATTCTTTTGTTGTATACTAGAGAGAATTAAGCCAAACAAACCAGCTTCATTGGCCAAACTTAAATAGTCAGAACCAATTAACCGGTTGGCTTTGGTTGAGACTTGAACTTCATCTGGAAACATCAAAGAGTTGGGGATCCTCTATCCTAGCTTAGGAGAAAGGATTATTCATTTGTCTAATTTTTCATTGGTTTAGCTGTTCATCAGGTTTTTATGTATTTGATTTTGTCTTAGGAGGTGACAGTGTAACAAGAGTTTTTCTCATTTATTAATCTAATTGATATAAAAAAACAAAACAGTATTCTTCTAATGTGTCTATTTTGACTGAACTTAAAAGAAACTGTTAAACAAGCGACAAATAAGGTGTTGCATTAGCATTTCTAAAGTAAGACAACACAATAATGAGCTTACCAAGCAAGATGACAACTCAAAAGTGAGCTTACCGAGCAGAGTGACAAGATAGGGCTTTGTATGATAGATTTTTTTTTTTGTTTTTTACAAAATTGATTCTCTAAAGGTAGAATAAAGTTGTAGTAGAATTTTATGTAGAAATACATTGTAATTTTTGGTATTTTCAAGCATTCAATCTGTTGTGTTGAAAGATTTTTGTCTGGATTAATCAAAATCTATTCTTAGGGGCTAATACCCTTACTAAAACAAACGATTCAATTGAGTATTGATTTCAAATTTAATAAATTATACATTCCAATCAATTAATTGACATTATCTCCTTCATCTATACCTCAAATATGAAAAATAATTTATTAAACATTTTTAATTTATATAGTATGGTAAAGTAAATGTCAAAAGTTCATCCATGATATGATATAACTTAGAAAAGTTAACAAAAAATATAATAAATTGCATTTATTAAATAAAACTGGATACAAGGTTAGTCTACAATAATAGTATTTCATGAATAGGAGAAAATCATTCAAAATATGAATAATAAGAATTATTTAAATTATAGCTATTTTGTACAATTTACTAGAAATACTTTTACTATTTTAAACAATATTAAGATTAGGATTTAAAGTAGTTAACAGAGAATGATAGCATAGATTATCAATTCATACTAGCCCTAATAAATTGGTTGCTGTTTTTTTTTTAACTCGGTTTTTCTACTATACAATGCTAAACGCCACAGCACTGGCAACCAATGTTGTTTGGGATCCATTGGTTCAGCGTGTTTAATCATTTTATTTTTTCTTAGGTTTTCAACAGTAAACAAAATTAGCTTGTATTTGTCAATAGTAAACTAAATTTCATAAAATTTAGCAGCTCAATGTTATATTCTAAATTATCATCATCTGCATTTCCACTGTACTCAGTATTCTGATTAAGAGGATATTCAAAATAACATTAAGGATTTTATTTTTTTCTGTAGTCAGAAACTCATCTTCATCATGAAAAGTCATAACTGTGAATTTGAAAAGAGCTTTCCTTGGACCATAAGAAACAGTAGGAATTTCATGTTTAATACAAGTGATGAGTTTTGTTTGATTGGATTTGCCATGTTTTTCTTTTAAAGAAAGAACAAGGCTTTTCTTTTAGATGGTTAGGTTGATTAACTTCATGGATGTAGTTTTGTATTTCTTTAATTCACCATCATCCAGAGCTCAACAATCCATTACTGGATCTTGGCTGCCTCATTTCTTCAACTACTTAAGGTATAGTACAAAATTAAAAACTAAATTTTTAACAATACTTCCAAAATTCTAATACGTTTTCTAAAATTATGTAAGGTAAGACGGTGTAAGTACATAAATAAGGATTTATATCGAATTTTTCTAATTGGGATAACTACCATCCGCAGCAATTTGAAGTCATTCACATGGCTTTACTTCAAAATTATCTTAGATCTCAACTCTCCAACAAAACAAATTCACATTTATGCACTTACCTCAAGGACTAACTTACCTTCACAATATTACTGTTGAAAAAAACTTATCATGGTAGGATTCAGAGTGAAAAATCTTTAAAAAGAAATTAAATCTCGTATATAAATTTGTTACAAATTTGCAGTATTTTCAAATTTTCGTCATTTTTCCACTATCAATGAACTAAATTTAACTAACGCTGTGATGTAATTTTAAATAAAACATAGAAAAGTATATAGAATACAAGATTAAAATTGCTAGTAAGTATCTATTCTAGTGACCCTCTAATAGTAGAATGATTTATAAAATTAGTATCTTTTAATGGAGTCATATGACTGAGACAATTAATCCTCTAACATTCAGCTTTGTCAACTGGACGAAAAAGATAGCTTTGGTAAGGCCTCATAAGCATAGCACATGGTCAACAGGCAAAGTAGTGATTACTCGTTTTTAAAGAGGATGGCTCCAAATAGGAAACCGTTAAATTTATTTTGATAGTCACTGGCTCTAAAGGTATAAGTTTAGGAATTAAGTCATTCTTACTAACCTTGAAGTGTACTTTTGACTTCATTTCCTGTTCTTTTTGTAGTAATTTCCAGACATACATGCCAAGATACTAGACAGGAAAATGTTTTGTTTAAGTTAAATGAGTTACAAAATACAGTTTTAAATTCATTTAGGTCAGTAATATTTAATATACATTTGTGATCATGATTAATAAACTATATAATATTAAGTGTAAACATAATCATAAATAAAATCACCAATTCAGATTTAAATGTCACAAAGGAGAAGATCATGAAAACTATGCAATAGGGAAAAAGTCTAGACTTAATTATAAATATTTGTCAAAAACAATTAAATTTAAAGATCTAATTTTAAGTTGGCAATCAGAATTTAACAAGCATGTTTTACCAAATTAAACCTGAAGAGTTTTGCCAAGATTTTAATCGGAGAAAAATTTATCTGTTATTAATAATATTCAAAATTTATATTTTGATATAAATTACATAAAATTATTATCAATAGTTTTCACAAAATATATGATATTTCATATTGTTGGTTTCAAATTTCTCTATAAAAACAGATAAGTTTTTCTCTGATTAAAATCTAGGTAGAACTCTTCAGTGAAGGCCCTAACTAATTTCAGGATAACAAATTGTTTAGTATTGTTGAAATTCTTGGTACTATATAAAAAATGGTAGTTTAGTCAATAAATGCCCCAAAAGGAACTATTATTGAAACAATCCTTTTAAATGCTGCACAGCAGTCAAACATTCATAATTAGCAGGACAAAATTGGATTTTTGACGTTCTTTCAAGTTGAAATTAGTTGATATTTGTAGGGTGACTGCTATGTACCATGAATCTGGAAGAATGAAGTAAAATATTTATATTTTCTTAGCTAGTGAAACAGATTTTGTTTCACATAAATTAGTTGATTCCTCCCACCAAGAAAAATCTGTCACTGAATTAGTAAAAGTGCTTCAATTTTAATCTATTTCCAATCATACCTATTTCCCAAGAGGTCAAGTGAATCAAACCTATAGGTAGAGCAATAAAACTTAATTTTAATTATTATTATTTAGAGTGCTTCCAATGGGTGTTGCTCCACACGCCTGTAACACTCCATTTTAACTAAGATCAAATATACTGAATGTATTATGTAACATACAGTTGTAAATTTCAATAAAGATATTTTAAAAAAAAATTATTATTATTACCCTGGCTCATTGCCACTTAATGCATAGGTGAAATAAATTGAATAAACAGAGTAAATTACTTAGAAAATACAAAATTCTCAAGCCAATAGAAAACATTTCACACATTTAATTCTTTATTTCATGCTTCCTAATATCCTTTTGGTCTTGTGGTAAAACTAAAAGGATAAGACATTTTAATATAACGCAGTTCTTTTTTCGTTTACTGGTAGTAATCAAGTAGAAAAAAAACTCTTCTCTTTTCATGATGGTTGAAATTCAAGGCCATCGAGAGATATGTAGCGATTTTGAAAAGAACGGTTCTTAACAAAAATTAATGAGGAAGATATGCAGAGTATGTTAACAAGTGTCAAAAATTTAGAAAACAGCTCAATTCAGCTTTGATTACGGTTTTTGCACAGAAGCACATAAATTTGATATTAATACTGAATTAAAATCGGAAATGTTTTGGAATATGTGCATACCACATGTCCACAACTATAGGTAAAATTGTGATTCACAGAGAAATCATATGAAATGCTGTTTTAAGTGAGAAGAAGAGCAAGAATTTGCTAATTTGTACATTAAAATTTGTTCGAGAACAATGTACTCAAAAGGATTTTGAAGTCCACGTAAATTAGGATATGTTTACCATCTCCACTACATTTCCAAAACAAACGTTTTTATGAGGTATTTTAACTTCTAATACCAAAAAAAAGGCATTTTATTGATTTGTTGCAACCATTTATAACTGTTCAGATGAAGTAATAAAAGTAAGCAGTTTAATTTACAAATATGAAAATAAGTTTCAAACGAATATCAACATTATATTATAAGAGATAAGCAGAGTTGTGCTTTTAAGTATTTTTTGACTGTAGCTTGGAACTTAATATTTTTTAGACTTATGTTTACAAGAACTATTTGGATCATCACAAAAATTTCTATAGGATAAGTTTATCAAATAATTTTTAATACCTAAATCGGTCATTTTGACAACTATGTGGTGCATATTCCACAATTTTTCATACTAAACTGTTTAAATCAAATGAGATACTTAGGATAATAAATAAGTTAAGCCTTACCTGGAAACTTCTTGCACGAGAACTAGTTTGAATATTCAACAGTTTCTTAAAACTTAGGTAACTGATTACAAAAATAATATATGAAAAAATATTATTTAAAAAAGTCTTGACATACGGTTTGGCCACTGAAAGCGAAATTCAAAGAATAACCTCAGTTTAGGCAACCAAGCTCAAATTTGCGAGTACAAATATAATTATTAAGAAAAATAAAATATTGTTGTATTTATTTTTCTAAGTAATTAAATAATTAATAAAACATAATAATATTTTCTAAAAATTAATATATTTTCTGGAGAAGAGCATAGTCAACATAAGATGCCTATTCAGCCGATTCCAACGGCAGTTGATCATGCACTTCGTCAGGAAACACTACACAGAGTTATCTTGAAAACTTTTAACGGACAGTAATACTGGAAAGTTATAATTAATGAAACTAAATGGCAATATTTTACTTTAAACGGCCAATAGTATCAACACTGTTTCCCATGTCCTTTGGTATGAAGGTAAGCCACAAGAACAACTACCTGAAAGAGTTCTTGGTATTTTTTTTCGTTTACATGCTAGGGTCTGAGATATTTAAACATTTGTCATATCGGTTTAAACATTTATCAGGGATTCGTAATTTTGTTGTAGCCAACTAAGGCAAACTCAGCTGTCAGTATGACCTAAGTTGATTATTCTCTCACTAGCTTGTGATGATAAAATGGAATGAAATCCTTATAGTATGAAGAATATCATCATTTAAACGGTAATGCTGGTGATGTTGAAATACCCATATCTAATTATGTTATGCTGATGATATTTACACAAATTCAAAATTTAAGGTATGGTAAAAGGTCAATCGATTCCCAAATTAACTTTTATTTACATTAGATGTGACTCCAAGTATTTTTCATTGCCCTCTTTCCATATTTCTGCAAACCATTGTATTAATGGCTCCCTATTCCTCTGTGGAAAACTATGAGAGAAATGCTAAGGAACTTTGTTGTAAAAAGTGGTGTTTATAGCAGATTTAGGATCGTTGGTGCTGGGGATAAAAAAAAATTAATCAGAGTTATATTCAATATTAACTGATTTGGAAAAGAACCTGCTGGAGAAACTTATCAGCAATGTGTAAGAACCACTTTCAGTTTTTTTTTTCACTTTGAGGAGTCAATTTTTACGGGGTTATGAATTTGCTGATGGAACCACATTTCTGTTTGAAGAACTTTCACACAAACACACCTAAATCTTTTCTAAACCAGGAACAAAACATTGGGATCCTTTCTTGTATACTAATGTAGAGCCCTATCCTATTGTTTTGATCTCTCTCTACATATTATTTATTTAAACCCCCACATTTTACTTCTTTTTGTTGAAACTTTAATCATAAATTAATTCTTTAATCATAAAGAAATATATATTATAAATTAGAAATAGATACAAGGTAGATGGCCTACAGTACTTAAAATATTTAATCATACATTTTTATAGATAGATCCATATAATGGACTTTGGCCAGAGGCAACCAGTTTTTAAGTAACTCAAAAGTGATGAATGTTTTTTTCTAGATTTTTACATTAGCTTAATTTTAAAGTCAAATCGTCCATGACTTAATGAATATAATGAAGAAACATATATAAATAATTGAAATAAACATTCCAAAGGCTCTTGAATCCTTAGTAAAATGGAAGAATACTATATATTATTGTAAGTCATAATCAACACAAATAAATACAATGTTAGAAAATTAGATCCAATTAAAAACATGAGCGTGGGCTTATTGATAGCATATTACTTCTCAGGTGTGTGAAGAAAAGACAGTTCAGTACAATAAAAAGGAGTTGAAGATTTGATGGAAATAGATACCTCTAAAATGAATATGTAATACTTGAACAAGTCCTCTTAAGACACTGTACAATTTAGATTTATTTTAGAAGAAAGGATCAAGACAAAATGCAGGCAGGTCTTTTTTTAAAATATCTTTAACTTAAAAATGAGGTAGAAATATGTAATACATAAGTACTTAAATTAATTATGTAAACATTTTATAAAAGAAAAATTAAAATAAAGAAGTTATATTGAACTAACTACCTTTTGGCTTATATAACTTTATATTTCACTTCTTTATTGTCTTAATATATTTTCATGCTTCTCATTACATCTTATATATCGCTTAATTTCACAAATTCTTCATTAAGTTTGTTTAATTTTTTTTTCATTATTTTGTATAGAGCACTGTCTGATTTTTAATATGTATATATATATTTTTTTCTTTTTCTAATATTTTTAATGTTTTCTATCCTGAATAAATTCTTATAATTCCAATATTATGCATTACCTCATCATTTGTTATATTTTATTTTTTTTAGTTTTCATTATAATATGGTTATCTAATTTTGTTTTCTGCCCTGATGAAGGCCTTAAGTTTAGGCCTAAATTTGTACTAATAAAATACATTTCTATAAGTAGTATTCAATACTACTCCATGACTGTGTCCCTGACAATGTCTCATATATTTTTTCAGGTAGGTGTTGATTCTTTCCTACTGTTACTGGGATATGTCATCTAAAATCATTTATATAACCATTTTTTAAATGTAAATTTGGTAATAATAAATACTTTTACAACAATAAATAGTATATTTTTAACAGCATGAGGTGTTCTATAACCATCAGTTATAAAATTATATTTTTGATTTCAGTATTTTAAAATGATTTTTGCATAAATTTCAGCGCTAATAGAAAAAAAAAGTGTTCAATTAAAATTTAAAGAAACCTTTAAAATACCTATAATGTAAAAATATCTACATATTTTTAATTTATTGTATTTAAAATAGATGTAATAACAGAAACAGTATTTAAGAAATTCAAATGGCCAAGTTATAGAATATATATTAATGAAACACTAAATACAGCATCTAAATTTTGCTACTGGAAGGAAAAATTGAAATGAAGCTCTAGTACTTGAAAAAATACAAGTGGTTGGCTTAGCCATAAATCCAAAAAAAATCAAAATTATGACCAATGGATTAAAAAAGCAATTTATGATAGGGGTGAAGAAAGTAGTATATATGGGCCAACTTATATTCACAGGAAAACTCAAAAGAACACACAAATAAGGAAAGTACTGATATGGTAGAAATGTTGTAATTTAAAAGAAAAAATTCAAATGTAGTAGAAATGAAATTGTCTTCAACAGCTGCACATTTTCTGTGCTCTACTTATATGAATCAGACATGGTCATGTATTAAAGTCACAGAAAAAAAGTGTTTGCACATGTTAAATATAAAGGAAAAAAAAGTTAGAAATGAGAAAAATAACCCAGGTGGTATTTACTAAGTGGAGATGGAGTAGACAACTAGCAAGAAGAAAAGATGAAAGATGGTCGCTATAAGTCCAATGAGGGACTCCTTACTAATTCAGATGCAGATAGAAAGACCACTAAAAAAATATTAGGATGAAATTAAAATTAAAGGAAGCACTACATGAATAATTGAAGTTCAAAACAGAACTACGTGGGAAGAGAAATTCAACACCAGAATCTTGTATATTTTACAACTCCTTTGCTTTGTGTAATTAAGCTGTTAAAAATTCACAATAAATAATGAAAAAAAAAACACCAAAGGACTATTCAAGCTTAATGCAGAAGTATAATCTATAATAATATTGTAAATTTAAAACAAAAATGTTAAAAAATGACACAAATAAAGGCCATCATTATTATTATTATCAATAAAATATAGAAAATTGAATAGATTCCATAAGGTAGACTATGTAAGCTAAAATCACCATTGCAAGAAAAAACAAGTTTACTTAATCCTCCTTTATGTTATAACTATAACTAACCTGTAACTAAATTATAGATTACACTTACATATTGAGATTGAATAGTCCATGGATATTGTTTTAATTTTTCAGTTTAATTATTTGAAGGCCTTCACCCTATGAAGTAATAATTTTTACAGGATTATCATGTTGAATATTGACTAGCCTTCAGCTTTTATTTATAAATTATTGGTAAAGGTGGAGGGAAAGAGGTTCGGCTAGTGGGCCTCAATTAGTCCTTTATGTCAACCCCAAGAAACAAACCAATGGAGACCTATTTTCCTCCAAGTCAAACCTTATTGTTTTCCTAATGAATTCAAAAGGGGCTGTTATTTAATGGAGAAAGGCATGTGTTTTAGGATTCTGATAGAGCCCAGAAGACTACCCTAGTTATGTGTATTGGTGACAACCTGACAGACAATGCTTGTCTTCTTAAGTAGCAAATTTCTTCTCCAGCTAGTCAACAAATTGTAAGTATTTTTTAAGCCTCCAATAGGCAATGTGAACTCTAATAATTAGTCAGTTCATTTCTTTTGAGGGTCTAGCAGCCATTTGGCTTCAAGAAATAGAGAGTATATTAATTAACTGATTGGCTTGTTTAAGCCCTAGACATTCTCTCTACTCCTTACCAGCTCTTTTTAATGTTCAATTAAGAACCTCTTTAATGTGGCGATGTTTTACAATACTTGAAGAATATCCTGGCTCTATAAGAGGGATCTCAGCATAATTTCTTGTAAACTGATTAACTTTCTTGTTACCTTGGGATCAGGAACTCGAAAAATGTTAAGTTTCTTAAATAGAGAAACTGCCTTCTTTATTAGCTTGCTCTCGCTTAATAGTATTGATGGGACTGTAGGACCAGGTGAATAAAGTAATATGCCAGACCTTTCAAAGCTGGTTATTTTCCAACAGGTGGGTACAAATACATCTGCTTGGATTGCAGTGGAATATTTCAATGTGTATAGAGGTTCATGTACATTAAACCAGTAATCTTAAATCATTCAGTCAGAAAAACAAAGTAGACTTGTCTTTTTCAGCATTTAGGTTGTGCCCCATCCAGTATCCTATGGTACTAGAAGCTGGCTTCAATATTTAGATAAGGGTTGTATCGAGTTGTGGAGAACAATATTCCTAACAACTTTACAAAATCTATTATTAATCAAAATTTGTAGATAGAGGAAAAGTTATAGGGCTTATTACAAGTTTTTAAGCTAAAATACATTTTGTAGATATTTATACAAACATATTTCATTGGTTCTCAAGACTGGTTTAATGCTACAAAGGTAGCCATAATTCTCTTTCAAAATCGAAGAATTTTACATTGACATGTCTTTATATCAAGCTTAAGAAATGAATCTTATCCAAAGAATGATCCGAAAAATGCCCTTCATTGGTTGAATGATTCCAATATTTCACTAACCTTGGAATATTATTAAATCTATGGCTAGAAATGGTTTATACATTTTTATGGATAAAAATATATTTATTTAGCTCATCTGAAGGGATGGATTAAAATTTCATTTAGACTTTCTAATATAAGGATAGATTGAAGAGATACAAAAAATTAAATAACATTTAAAGGTAAGGATATTAAAAGTAAAATATTATGTTTTGATGTTCTTTGCTACAAATCAACTATGTATTATATAACGTACCATGATGGAATAGTTTAAATATTTCTTGTAATTAACAACCAATGCTTAATCAAGAACTATATTATGTTTAAAACTTTGATTCAAATGTACGAAATAACTAGACCTTTAGTGATGTTCACTTATGGCCTATGTTGACTAAAAAGGATAATGAATATATATATTTCATCATTCATGTACATAATTAATTTTTCATATTTAAGGGAAACTACCATTTTAAATTGGCTGTGTATAAATCTGTAAACATTATAGGTTGATAGATGTCATTGATATAAGAATGCAATTGTAGATAGCATATGGAACATAATCAAAAAGATTGATCATTGGATGAGGTTAAATTGCTAGCCTCGAACAATGTATTAATTCTTTTAACTTTAATTTTGGCCAGTAGTCAAGCTCAAATCACTAGGTTTTCTTCCAACTCACAGATTAGGCACTTCATAGAGACTAAATTTGTCACAGGAGGGTTCTCTGGTAGATCCACAGATTGTAGAAAATAAATATTATGTTATAGAATATTCAAATTAAGTACAGGTAGTTGGTATTCCAGCACATGAACTAAACGAGCAACTTCTGCATCCACACTTGCAAATGTATAAATAACATTAAAACTAAAATGAAAGTACTTTCCTTTTCCCATGTGTTTTCTAAACCTTTCTTTTCTATTTGTAATTCAAAATAAATTATTGGTTTGTCTTTAACTGCTCGTATTATACTTATCATATAAATGACTCAAGATGAAAGCCAATATAAATGTTATCATTATTTATAAAGATGAATCATTCTATCTGATAACGTCTACATCATATTACTAATTAATTTATCTCTACGTGTTTTAGCTAAGGCATAGTTTAAATGCTTCAATGAGTAAAAGATGAAAACAGTTTTCCATCAATTTATGTTCTCCCTTTCCAACACAAAAGACATTCATTGAGTATCTTTCAAATATTGGTACCCTAATAATTATAAGTAACATTTTTATGTAAGAGATTGTAATAGCCTAGGCATAAAGTACCGACTGCCTCAACTAAACTCTGTTTGATGGCTCCTCAAACTAATTTTAAAAAAAAAGTTATAGGTTCTTTGGCACAACACTATAATTTAAACGTTATTCAGCATTGTAATTTATTTAAATAAATTTGAGGCTTCTTGAAAAATCTAATTCGTTTTTCAATCAAATAGAAATTGAAAATTTCATGATTAATTAAAAAGCTTCATTAGACTCACTTTGTTAGCATTTTAACAATACAAAATAAATTAAAATATTTTTTTTTTTTTTTAAATTTAACTAAGAAAACACTGATTCTTGTTGCAGTTCTAGCAGTATCAATTGAGGTATATTTTGGTATGGAGACTGATGTGCTGCAGTTCGTTATAGTGCAATTCATATTAAGAGATTGATATAACACCAAAAAGGTACTAACTCCTGCAAGACTTTGTGCTATTTAAGACAGGAGTAACATTATAAACTTATAGGATCATTCAAAATTTTAGTTTGTTTGTAATGTAATATTTGTACTAACTTTTAAACAGGAAGTTTGCACCTTTGTTTTTATACCATTTATTTATTAAAGGGTTTAAAAAGTTTTGGCAATATTGAAAGAAATTATTGAATTTGTATATTTATTCTTGTAAGGTGTCTTATATTTTATTCTGAATCCATCTAAGTTATTTTTGTGTAATATGAATTGTTGTGAAACACCATAAGGACCAAGTGGTCTTAGTACCGATTTGTAGAGTATAAATTTTTGTTTTCATTTTCTATTACAATTTGTACATTATTTTCCTTGTTTTATTCTAATTTTAAATTAATATGCTGGTTAAAAAACAGTTTATTGTACAACATAACTCCTACTTTACTGATTTGGCAAGTAAGAGAGGAGAATTATTATAAATTTTTTTTTTGTCCTAGCCCAATATCGATGTCCATAATCTGTAAACTACATCTAGAATAAAAATAAAACATTCAAATTCAAAACTACTTATTAGTTACGTAAGATTTAACCTAAAAACATTCCAGTAAATACTCACCTGTGCACATCTTGGAAGTGAAAATAATTCATTATTAGCTATTATGTTGATATTTGTATTATTTTCTTTAGTAAGGAGAAAAATTTACCATTTGGGAATGATGATTACTCTCTTTGAAAATGCTAACTAAATGTATTTAAAAACTGTCACAATCAAATGAAATCTTATAATTATGTTTGTAAATTTATAAAGGTAGGAAGAGCTTTTTCTGTTTCCTTAATTTTTTTTTAAGGCTGATTAACAATAGTATAACGAAAATTATAAAGGAAATATAATTCAACAAAATAATTTTACAAAATGAAAATTTTCAATCATTTTAAAAGCAATACAATCACAAATATATTACTGATCTATATTAAATATTTATGTTTTATATTAGTTCAATTTTCTCATACACAGTAACAAAAAGTAAATAAATAGTTTTAATCTTGTTTAAATCACAAAAGAAAAAACAAAAAGAAACAAGAAATAATAAAATTCAAAAATACTAAAATTAATTTTGTAAAACTGATAATGACTGGAAATCATAATCAAATAACTAATAAGTTTTACTAAAAGATAAATATATATATATATTTACATATTATATTAATTACTTACTATTTAACTTTTATATTAATAACTAATGACAAACAGTGGAAAAAAATAATTTACTTTTAGTCGCTAGTTATCTTGAGAAAGTAAGTATTGTCTAGGTCAAATTAGGATTTTGGATAATACTCAAACCCAACAGTTTTTTTTTTCTATATTATTTTCTTTTTTAATTGGAAACAATGGGAATCAGAAAATGCAACTTGGTTTTATATTACATAAATTAAAATTTATTTCTTAAGTAATGTTCAAACATATAAAACAAGATATGTTGCTATATACTTTAATACATACTGCGTAATACATGGATAATTTTTCAATATACAATCAATGAGTTGATGATTACTATGGGCAATTATACTGTTGGGCTGTTATGATATAGCATAAAATTACAGGAGTAAATGCGACAATCATCCATATTACTGTTTTATTCGAATTAATTTCTGCTTAAATGAAATAACCAATTCTTTTTTCTTTTTCATCTTCATCAGTCTCTCTAGGCAAAGTATCCACAGCTCTACAAGCCTTTTTTTATCTTTTTAAAATTACTTTTTTTTTCTCTCTTTCTTTTAATAGAGCTATAACTTTAACATACACACTTTTAAGTTATAGTTCCTGGTTCATCAGTTAAGAAAAAAATCTAAATAGAGATTTTTTTTTTTTTTCTAATTCAGCACCCATTGACACCCTAACAAATATGACAGAATATTACAAAGTTTACTCGACTTTTCAGGTACATTGGGAACCATGACAATACATGACTTCCGGGAGTTTTGAATTTAAATGAAGTCAAATTTTTATAACTGAGCGGATTGAATAAACTTTAGGAACAGACAATGTACAGAAAATATTAATCTAGAGTTGTTGCAATTATAATTTGTTAGTATTCTACAAACAAAAAACAACTAACAGACGACACTTAAGGCATCATTACTTGGAAATGCCTTGGTTTTTTTTTTTTTTTGGTTTTTTTTTAAAGAGAAGTCTTGGAGTTCAAAGCTTTCGGATTTGATATAAAACAAAAATTATTAACTAATTTAAAATATATTATAATGTCTAGACGCTTCGGTACTTTGACACTAAATTAAACAATTGAAATGATACAGAACTAATAACATTAATTTGAGTGATAACATCATTATCAATCAATCAATTATATATAATAAAAAAATGTTTAAACGAACATAATACCAACATTTCATTTCTGCAAACAGTAATAAAATTATGATTTCTACAATTATTTCACTTCATAAAATTTTTTCTTTTATACAATTAATCTAATAATAGTACACAGACACAGTAAGTATACTTTAACTGTTCACAGGAAAGAACTGTTAGTAACTTTTTAAATTGGAATAAATATCTAAATTTTCTTCCCCAATCATCTATGGGAAATAGGATGACGAAGAATGTAAAAAATGAGGTAATATATTTCAGAATAATAGAAGATAACATAGTCTTACTTCTGTAATATAACTTATTGTTCCTCTGCATGGACTGTATAAAACGACTAAACATTTAACAATACTTACAGTGTAAAAAAATATTTACATCTGTTTAGGAAAGGAGGAATTTAAATATGGACTGACAGAATACATTACTATTTCAAACAATAACTATAAATCAATAGCTAAATTAACTTTTTTCTACTGCAATATAAATAAATTTTGGTTTACTATACATTTAAGTGAAGTAAGAGCAGAATAGATAATGGCCAAAAAAAATTCATACTGCTTAATGATATTCGATGTATTAAACAAATATGAATGCTGTAGGGTATAGATGACTTCCGACGATAGGTAGCATTCTAAATAAAATTTTAGGACTGGTAATAGAAAAATTTCATGCAAGAGAGGAAACAGTACCAACAGGCATGGTGACAGAATTAGATGTGGGCGGGGAAGTATTCACTCCATGACCTTTAAGAACCGGGAAGAAGTAGGGATGCTCCATAGCTGCACGAGCTGTAAGCCGAGCACTGTGATCATAACGGAGTAGTTTGTCCAGGAAGTCCAATGCCTCAGGAGAAACAAGATGCTGATTTTCACTATGTACGAAACGCTCCCATCGTTTACGAGAATGCCTTCCTAGGATATCAGAAAATCTTGGGTCCAATTCAATATGATACTTATCCAAATATTCAAAAAGTTCTTCAGTCCCGAGTACTTTGGCAATCCTTACAAGCTGATCGTAATTGTCATGACCATGAAAGAAAGGTTCCTTTCGGAAAATCATACTTGCAAGCATACAGCCAAGTGACCACATGTCAAGGGAGTAGTCATACATTTGATAATCTACAAGAAGCTCTGGACCTTTAAAGTAGCGTGAAGCAACTCTTACATTGTATTCTTGCCCAGGGTGGTAAAACTCGGCCAGACCCCAATCAATCAGTCGCAGTTTCATATTGTCATGATCAATCATAACATTGTGAGGTTTAACATCTCTGTGCATAATGCCCATACTGTGACAATAATCCAATGCCTTCAGAAACTCATATAAATAATATATTATGTAATAATCTGTAAGAGTCTGATATAATTGTTTAAAATCTGTATTATTAACATATTCAAAAATAAGAGCTGGAGTACGGGAGACAGGATCTTTAACAACTCCTAACAAAGTTATTATATTCTTACCACCCCTTAAATTTTCTAGAATCTTTATTTCTCGCTTTATCTTCTTTTTCTTGACAGGTTTTAACATCTTTACGACACACTTTTCATTATTGGTAATATTGATTGCTTCAAAAACTTCACTGTATTTACCTCGTCCGAGTTTCCTAACTAACTGGTAATCATCTTGATTTCCCCAATCAACAACATACGACTCATAGTCCCAATACTCCTTAGGTTTGTGAGAATTAACATCAGTATAAATCTGGGCTTTACTCGGCAATGCCATATCTACAGAGTATAATTTTATATTGCTTAAAGAACTAGTTCTTTTTTTCCAATCATGAGCCTTTGCACCACCTAAAAAAAAAAAAAAAGAAAAAAATATTAAGAATAAATTCAATTCTATTGTGTTTTAAAACAAAGCACAAAATCTGGTTTATTATTACCTTAACATATAAGACAAAAATAATTCTAATTTTAAGAGACCAATATATTTATTTCCAATAATAAAACCATTCAAACTATTAATAAAGAGATAAATTATAATTGCAATAAAATTGGAGATAATGAGTTGAATGATGAATACATTTAACTGAGATTCACTTTATCTTTATATAATTATGTATAGAGTATGATACTACATACCCAAGGCTTACAAAAATTTCACAGCAGATATATATAAAGAAATCAGTATAATTTAAAAATTCTTACCTAATTTAATTTAAAAATTGAAATCCATTTTAATAAATGCAACTTATATATGATATTCTTTCCTATATATAAAGACACTATAAAATTAACTAACTTAGAATAAATGTTGTAATCGATAAACAAAGAAAAATCATAATCTTTTCTTTAAAAAAAATCAAAAGTTCTCATCATATGCTTCAACACATAACAGCAAATAAAACCTGTAGTTGAGATGAAAAGTAAAATCAGGTTAATATAAAAATTAAACCTAACTTCTAAAAATTAACAAATTTAATAGTAAAAATTTGATTTGAAGAACATATTTTGGTCTATGGCATTAATTCAATTGAAAACAAGAAAAGAAAAAAAAACAAATGAATAAATAACAATATGCTGTTAGATTTAATTTATAGTCTTAACAGCAATTAAACCCAGAAATGATATTATTCTTATTGGAGCATATTAAAAAATGATATTTAAAAAATCTACAGACTTTAGGATATGCATGTAACATAGCCTATACAACTCATGAACTTACAAGAATGATAACTTAAAAAAAAATCTATCAATCCACCAACTTCAATATATATCACACAACAAATGGCCTATCATCTTGTGATTTGAAAAAAAAAATCCAAGAAACAGGATGAAGAAGAAAGATTGAGAAATTTTATTATAACCTCTTGTGTTGAGTTGTAGTACTATCAGCTCTCAGAGGTTAGGTCCATATATAACAAAAATAAAATAAAATCAGACTAATTATCAAAATGGAATAAGTATAAAAGACTGGAAGCAAATATAAATGATGAACTTGGTAAAGATGGAATCTAATTTATATATTGGTTTGAGAAAATACATGTAAAATACTGCCAGCTTTACTTACTTTAATCAACCAAAACATGACTCCATTATTAACAAGTAATCATGATTTAAAATTCAAAAAATAAGCTCATAGCATGCTTATTCTAAAATAACTTGCTCAATTACCAAATAGTAAGATAAGTTTAGAAGGTAGTAATGGTAAACTTATGACTGGATTCTTTAGATGAGCCAGCATATGCCACATTTTTGTGAGAAGAGTTTAATAAATGAAAAACCCATTGCACTTATTTATTCCAAGATGTTATTACCTGTGAACAAATAACAGAGGACAGATCTGTAAGTCCACAACAGAAAAACATTAAGTTGCACAAGTTTAAAAAGGCTTCTTTTCTTCCTTCACATACAATATCAATAAAATTCCGGCAAGGTGAGTACAAACATCGTTTCGAAACAAAGAAATCCTTCACTAAACACAAATTATAAACTGAAACCGAACTAAGAAAACTATTTATTATCGTGGCTGATGCACACTCCTCTCTCTCAAGGATGATCGAGGGGGAAGGAGGTGGTAAGAGAGCACGATCTACCGGCGCAAGGAGGAAACTGGGCTCTGATGTGGTGAGCTCCTCCCGGCAACTGAGCTCCTACTGCCTAGGGTCGTAAATTAAACGCCTGTCAGTCGAGTGATGGACGGGGACTGACAGCTAGGACGGACCCTTGACCCGTCTGTCTTGTCGCGTCTTTATGAAAAATACGGACATAAGCAAGACCGTCCTAACAGGAGTACAGCCCTCAGAAGGAGCTCACTCCTCGCTCGTCTCTGGGGAACGGTTGCTCTATAGGGCGCAGCACATAACACAACACTCCCTCCTGTCATCGTGGTTAGGTCGTATCCGCTCCTAAGAACGTTTCTTTGACACAACAAAATAACTCTTTCAGCTATGACGGTACCCTTGTTTACAATCCAATTGAAACAGAGGATGTTACCAGGAAGAGTAACAATGGGCAAATTCGACGGATCACATTGCTGTATAACCGCTGCAACGACTGGTGATAAGGTAGGTTAGGTTATCTTATCACATACATTTTCAATGGAAAATATACAACTGTGTCCTCAACAATTATTTTGAAGGTGTTCGTTCACAGCCCACATTTAAAAGAAAGAGAGCTTTCAATGCTCAATGTGAATCAATCAGTGACAGCCATTTGTGCTGGCAAGTTGAATCCTAATGAGGAAAAAGATATTTTAGTAATTGGGACTAAGACCACTGTTTTGGCTTATCATGTAGAAAACAACACAGATCTTTTCTACAAAGAGGTGAACATTTATTCATAAATTAAATTATTTTGTACTGTCATTGGAATGATTCATTACAAAGCATGTATTAGGTTCCTGACGGAGCCAATTCGATCTGCATAGGGAAAATTGGTAATATCAACTCTCCCTTGGCAATAATTGGAGGAAACTGCTCAATTCAAGGTTTTGATTGGCAAGGCAATGATCCTTACTGGACTGTCACAGGAGACAATGTAAGATCTATTTCATTGTTGGATATTGATCAAGATGGTGATAATGAGGTAAATATTCTATTTGATCATTATTAATCGCTGACAGTTTTATCTTTAACTGGATGGCTTTTAATTGGGGCCTTGTTTGAAGTTGATTGTAGGTTCTGATGACTTTGAATTGAGAGTTTTCAAGCAAGATGCTCTAATTCATGAACTCACAGAAACCGAAGCAATTACTTCTTTAGTACCTCTCCGAGATCACAAGTTTGCATATTGTTTATCTAATGGGACTGTTGGTGTTTATGACAAATATACTAGAGTATGGAGGGTAAAGGTAATATTTATTCACATTAATTTTATAAATATTTTACTTATCAAATTATAAAATAATCATAATTAAGCCATTATCATTGAAGAGGAGATAAGTGTCAAAATTTCCAAGAATTATTTTTTACTGATATAGTTTGTCATCATGCCTTATAACTGGGAAAAATAAGGAACTAATTTACTAAAGGAGCAATTATAAGTAATTATTTAGTTCATTAATTGATATACTTTTTAAAAAGTTTTTCGAATTTTATTATAGAGTCAAGTTTTTGTTGTATCTACAGACTGTATTATCTAATACTTCTTAAAATCGATGTTCTTGTTTTGCCCACTCATCCTTCCTTATGTCAAAATTTGTTTGAACTTTTGATAACTAACAGCTGATAGTGATGTGCGCACCACACAACTTTCACTTACCATCTTCAGATAAAAGTAGCCCTTATACATTTCAAGACAGGTACTTCTTTATTATTTTTTATGACAATCCTCATACTATATATTTCATATAGGTACGTGAAAGTAAAGTCTGACTATTGTATTAACTGCCATGGGAAAACGGTAGTTACCTTATTCTCTCATATTTTATATTCATTCCTTGTTTATTACTATTAAAAATAAGAGATACTTAATTTTTCAAATTAACAAAATTAAAGTTAATTATAAATTTTATATATTCTTATGAAAATTTGCATTTAAAGGTCTTTGAAGTGTGAAAAACAATTATAACTATTTTCCGGTCTTGAATATAACAGGTTAACAAAAGGTTACAAAGCTGTCTACTATGGATTTTTTGGAAGAAATGCACTTTTAGCTATTTCTGATGTCCTAGTCAGTTCTAGGAGATAGAGTGAAAATTGTTTTCTCCTTTAGTAATGAATTAAATTCTTTCATAGATCATATTCATAAATTTTATATTACTGCTAACAATGAGAGATGGTTGATTATTTAACATAAAAAAAAGTTTTTTTTTGAAAATTCAGCATTAAGCCCTGCCATACTATTCTGATGAGGATAACACTCAGCTGATATTAAATATCAGTTTACGGTACATTGGTGTAGTAATAATAATAATACTTTATTTATTTTGGGATGAGTTCCTTTAGAATAATACACAGAAATAGACAGATATAGGCGGAGGAGCCACACAGATACTTGAACAAAAATACAAAGAAATATAAATAGCCATTATAAAAAATAATTATAAGTTACTTTCTCACTTTAATCAGTTGAAAAATAAAAAATAAAATGATGTAATAATTTATATACATATTTACAATTATATCGATTTACAATTTTATGGGGTCTGAATGGATAAGAAACGATTGAGCAGGCGGGGCTTAAAGGTAGGGAGGGTACTGGAGCTATAGATGTTGGAAGGGAGTTCCATAGGGATGAGGATCAGACAATGAACAATCTATCAAAAGCAGCGGTTCGGTGGGCCCTTGTGTATAAATATGAAGACCAGGAATGGGTGTACTGTGTATTAAATTGTTGGAGCTTTTTATGAAAATACATAAAAAAATCTATGAGGTGGCACTTCCAGACAGTCGCTTTTATCTAAAAAGTTTTTTTTTCCCATTTAAATATGTAATTTCAGTTTCATATGACTTTTTAGCCATACCATTCACTCACAGGCCATTTTATGGCATGGTTACTTGGACTCGGGGGACCTAAATACGTGTATTTATAAAGAAAACTTTAAGTCGGAATTTAGCAAGATTGCAATACTTTCCCTTAAAATATATTACATATATAGGTAAGTGAAAGTAATTTACTGTAATTCTGTTGTATTTTTTCTTTCTGTAAATGGGATTGATAATTTTTTATTTGATCAAATATTTTTATTGAAATAATCATTAAATTCATCTAAAGTCAAGTTTAAAGTATTTTAATACTAATTCTTTTTTATTTTTTAATAGTCCAAGAATGCTCCTGTATGCCTTGCAAGCTATGATATAAATGGAGATGGTATTCCTGAACTCATTATAGGCTGGTCTAATGGTAAAGTGGATGCCAGAAACATCAGAACTGGTGAAGTTGTCTTTCATGACATTCTTTCCCATGGTATTGCAGGCATTGTGATAGGAGATTACACGATGAGTGGTAAACCGCAACTAATTGTATGTTCTACTCACGGTGAAAGTTAGTATTTTGAACCTTTTACATCACTGTACTTGAAAAATATGACTGCCTATATTGAGATATGAGCTACTTTTTTCCCTCTTAATTTTTTGTATTTCACAGTACGAGGATATGATCAGACAAGCATTACAAAAAATATAGTGCAACATGGCGATTTGGTAAGAGAACTTCTGTCTAAAAAACAGACTCTTCTTACTGAACTAAAAAATTATGCAGGAGACCCTTCTGGGACAGGAATACCAGTTGAGTATTATTAGGGAATTAATTTAAAATTTTCAAATGGTAGATAATGAAATTTCTTTCAACATTTTCAGTTTTTTCTACAACATAATACATTTATGTAATGCTAGTAAAAAAAATTAAGTTCAAATAATCTTAATTGACTATTTTTTGTTTTTTAAAACTTATTTCAATAGTAGCTGTATTTTCAAAGAAATGTATAGAGCTTTACAACCAACAGGTCATGATTATAATTTGTGCTTTTCTTGAAATTAGTTAAACAGATTGAATTACTTATTTGAAATGGGTAGTATAACAAGGTTGGTTAACTATTTGTATCAAAAGGCAGATTATGTAAGAGAAATGAAATGCTTTGTTTAAAAACCTTTCTAAGCTCCTGAAAAATTATTGCTTGAAATTTAGATAAAATCTAAAAATTGATAATTTTCAAACTCATACTATGTTCTATATTAATTATATATTTAAGTAATGTATCTAAATAATATAGAAAAAATTGAACTGGAAGCACAAATAAAAAATAATCTAACTAAAAAGCAGTAAAAACTTTATATCTAGAAGGGGTACAGTGTAGTTCATAGCCAAACCACTTAGTAATTCATGAAATTACTTGGGCAGAGTAAATTAATGATGTATAGATAATCCTTCCTAGTCTCAGTTAAAGCATGGTTTTGAGCTAATAAACAATACCAATTGTTTTTAACTATTGAATACAAATAATTAAAACTTTTGGTATTTACTGCTGTTGCTAATAATTAGTTATTAGATATTTTAATAGACCAAAGAGTAGATTAATATATATGTACAAATGTAGGTATAATGTATAAGCTAATTAATATCTAGAAAAGAAAATGCACAATGTTTGTATTAGTAGCAAATTCGTTCTCTCAGTTCATTATTATTGGGTCATTTCAAACGAAATGTCAGCTTTCATAGAAAAGGTTATTCAGTAAAACAACTTTATGAAATCAAAAATTTTATTCAAAATATGTACCCTTATTTTTAATACATTTTCCCCAACACATTATCAAATTTGCAATAGCAAAATTGTTTTTGACCTGAGAATCATTTTCAAAAATTTTATCTTTAAGGAAGTTGTCCAAATTTCTAAACGGATGGAAATCTGTTGGAGATAAGTCTAGCGAGTAAGGTGGGTGAAGACTTCATAACTGATTTGGCTGCCAAGTGTCCAAGTATAAACTCATAAAAAAAAAAAAATTTACTCAAAAAATCGCGTTTTCATGGTATACTAAACAATGTGCAATCAATTGATAGTAAACATTATCAAAGAAGAGATGATTGATATAGGCTCATTATTCTCAGTAAAATATAAACTTAGTATACAATAAAAGTTCACTAATCCTACTTTTAATTTCTGACATAATAAAACGACATTTCATATGAAAGACCCAATACTAAGAAATACTTTTTTTTCTTTTCAGGCCAATACTAGACTTCTGGCTGAAATAAATGTTAGCACAGGCACAAAACAACTTCAGGTAAATTTATAAAAGATGAAAAAATCATTTATCATTTTCAAAATAATTATATTTTGTATTTTACAGAGTGGTCATGTACTTGTGTCACTGTCTACTAATAATCTGATGGTAATAAGGGCAGCTGCCATCTTTGCTGAAGGGATATTCGAAGGTGAAACTCTCGTTATACATCCTAAGCCTGAACAAGTTTCTACAATATTAGAAATCCCTCTCATTATACCAAAGGATACACCATTGGATATTCATATTAAGGTATTATATGATATTACTTTAATTAATAATCTTTCTTAACAATTACATGGACCAAGCCAACCTAAAGTTACTTTCTCTACATATTTTGACATTGTATCTGTAGTTGCTGGGGAAGATTCAAGCTGAATTTGATAGATATTATTAACCAGTTTTAAAATATCTGGTTTATCGACTTTCATTATTGCTAAGTTTAGTACATTGTCACAGGATAGGCTAACATTAGCCTAATAATTTTTTGTTTTTTAATTAAGATTATTATAAAATTTAATAAGATTATTGATTGTTTCATTTTATTCTTAAAATAGTAAAAATCACTATCTATGGGGAAAAAAAAATTAAAATGGGAACAATTTTCAATTCTGTTTCATTACTAGTACTGAACTGATTTTTGCAATTTTTTTGGTTTGTAGAATTATCAAACCAGCTAAATTATCACTTAAATGATCCTATGTATAAATCTTTGGCTGATAAACTTCAAATTGTGTGGAATAGGTTAGATAATCTCGTTCCACATATATCTGAATTCAAATATTTTTAGCAATATTATCATTGCATCATATACTATTGTTTAATGAATAGTTTAATCCATGCAATAAACTAAAAAAAAAATTAATTATATGAAGTGACACTTAGGATAAATCCATTTTAACAAAAAAGTTGCTATAACGTTCTAGGCATGTACCACCTGCCTTAAATACATACTTTCAACTTTGTACCATTTTTATTTTTTGAGCTAGGCTATTCACTTACATTTTTTCCTGCTTTTCCTCAGCAATTTTAGCACTTAAAAATTCAAAGGGCTTTAGTATACTTTGAGCAAATTTTATCCAGCTCATTTGGACCATTTTGGAGCTAAAGCCTAGGATGGTTAGAAGAACAAGTTTTTCTGCTATTGCACAGACAATATTGTCCAATTAACCAATTTCATATATAGGCATTGTAAATTGAAACTATTAAAAGAAAATGTGACAATGCATCTACTCAGTTGTGACCAAAAACTGAAAATGGATTTTCTGGGATTTAAGGAGATCCGAAACATATATATCCGTTTAAAACTGCACATAAGAAATTTGAACCAATTGCAATATTTTGCTTACCCATTAGTATTAAGAAAATTACAAAAGCTGAAACATTAATTTTCATGATTCATTTCAGATCAAAATTGTTATCTCTAAAATGACAGTTAACCCATTGATATATATTACTTTACTCCCTCCCTCAAACTCAAAAAGCCTTGATGAAAAATGAGTATTGCAACAACCTGGTGCTAGAAAAAATAAAGAAGCCTAAACCAAAGATTCCAATTCTGCATAGAATAAGGGGCTAGTTATGGAAAAACATTCCGTTCATAATACTACTAGTAATTCAAATTCAAACCAAACTGGATTGACACACAAAATACAAGTAGCTTTAAGGACTCAGTAAACAGTGGTCTGATTTTTTCCTCTTTTCATAAATATTCCTACAGTCTTAGTACAATATACATATAAACTGATGTATGGAAGTGGCCTTATGAAATAGCTAGTACTGCTATTCCTGGGAAAATTTTAGTACAGTTCACATTGAAAAAGTTTTCTCAAGTTGTGTTAAAAGTTAAAGACAAGAACAATCAAAGGACAAAGTGTGAAATGGTTACATCCAGAGTCTTAGGAAAGATAAATTAATTTAATTATTTTAACAATATCATGAACAAGATGAAACTATCCTATTATATTTTCATTTTTAAAAAATAATTATATATATATATTTTATTTTTTTTATTGTTTCAAACAAATATTTTAAAATTTGATTTTTTTTTTAAAGGCTTTTGTTGGACCTGACCCATTCAGATCTCAGTACCACGTTTTTGAAGTGACAAGACAACTACCACGGTTTTCAATGTATACGTTATCAAACCCTCTTTTAAAACTAATACCAGAAAGTTATGTCACATTCCGATTGAATGAGAGAGCACCCAGGGTAACACACTAAGCACTTGGTTTTGCACCTAAGCACCGCTGAGTGGTATGTGCACAGCACCATTTAGTTTTTTCTGAAATTAATTGTACTTGTTATTTTAATTGCAATTATTCCTTATTTAAATGTTTTATTTCAGAAAATTTTACGAACTCCTGAAACCGAAGGTTTCAAGGTGGTTGAAGAAATAGCATTATTTATAGTTTAGGAAATTCTTTGGTTAGCTTTGAAAAGTAATGTTTGTTCAAAAAACTTTCAGTTGTAACCATTACATTTTTAGAAGAAATTCTACTGTATTCAAAAGAACTATCTATTACATCAAAATACTTTACAATGAGTATTAAAATGGCAATGTTGTTTTTGATTTTAATGCAGTTTCGTTGCTGTATACTATTTATATAAAACTTATTGATTTCATGTTCATTCATTCTATTCAATTCATAATTTTGGTTTCTACTCTTTTACTTAATGTCTTCATATGATAGCCTATAAATATATTTAATAAATATTCAAACATTTAAGAAATTATAGTTGTGGAAATTCCAATCAATTTAAAACAAGGGAATTAATCATAATAATGATAAACTAAGTAAAAACAATTCATTAAAGGCCAGGATTTTATGAAAGACCAACTATAATGTTCTTGTTGTTATTTATTTATTAATTCTGTTTTAATGTCTGATATCAGTACTCTTAGACTTGACTGATCGATGGCCATTTGGTATTTATGTAATTTTATCTAACCTACCAAGTAAACAAAATATTAAGAAAATAACTACAACTAATATTTTGATAACTTTAGACAATCCATTTCATGTAAAGAAAGCAGATTAACAAAACTACTCCACAACTAAAGTGTTATACCACTTTAAATCATTTGTTGCTTTTCTTTAAATAATATTATTCCAACAACATTTTTGTAAAATAGTTTGTCATTATAATTATGTCTAGCACTAACTACTGAACCAACAATAAACAAAAATATATTAGTATATATATTGGTAGAATATTTTATAATCAAAATATTCTACCAATTTATATATATATACTTTTTTAAACGTGTAAAAGTTTAAAATGGCAAACTAAATCTACTTCCATATTCCTTACTATAAAATGAATTATCAATATTACTGTTGTGTGTTTGAATGAGTACCTTGTGCCTTCTAGGCATATTAAGATTAAGTTCTATTAAATTTTTGGGAGTCTTCTTTCTTTGTTCCCAGCAAAACACGAAAAACCCTATTGTCTTTCTGTACTTTATAAATGATAAAAAATTATTACAGAAAATCTTGGCAGTACACAAATTCAAGGTTAACGATAGATGGATAGACTTAACTTATTATAGCTTATATTCTTCAAAATAATCTAGAATTATAACTCTTTTCTTTGATATTCCATAAAATAACCTCAATGTGCTTATTTATAAACACAAATATTAGAGCGAAAAGATCTGAAGGGTATCACTTTTTGTAGAGCAGTTTATGCATGCATTATTTAAAGCATTATTATTATTTTTTTTTTTTTTTAACATTCTCAATACTAGTTCTGTATTTAAATCATACTACGATCAAATGTTTAACTTCAAGGTTGGTATAATATCTATTAATGATAACATTAACACTGTAATTACTATGGTGAAATATTTCTTCAGTTAGAAACGTGGCAGAATCAAAATTTTCTGGTGGGGTCCAATTCAGAAGAAAGAGGTGGAGAAGGGCCTAGTAGCGCTGATTGGAGCGTTTCTTTAACCTGCTTAAGGGACAACTCTTCACTACAAATGAAAGTTGAATCAGGTGTTATGACTATTGCTACACCTCACATGTCAATAGCAGCAGATATAGTGCAGTCTATTGCTCAAACGTTCAATATGGATTTTGTTCAGGTAAGTAATTCAAAATCTACATTTTATATGTCATGTAGTATTTTTGCTTGGAAATCTAAGAATTCTTGATCAGTCATTTGCAGAATTCCCCTTTGTTTACGAACAATTACGAGAGACATTCATACATATTGAAGAACTACAACAAAATGCATCTAAAATGTCTGCTAATATTGCCGATACATCTAACCTTATCAGGGCACTTATAGTACAAAGTGAGGATTCAAGACTTTTAAAATATATGTAAGTACACTAAATTTTATTTGATTAATTCACTTAACTTTAATAAAGGGCTTTACAATTACTGAGCACTTATGGTAATTTTTTAATGGTAAAACCTCGATCAGCATTCCTTACTCTAAAACAAGTATAATTCCTCAAACTCATTTGATACAGAAAAAATGGGCGCATTATTGCCACGAATCTAAAACTAAGTTGTAATCTCTTAAAAAAATATATTTATATTTGGTAATTTATAAATTTGTATCTACTAAAAGTAATATCTATTTATTTAAAAATTATTTGCTAATAGAAACAAAACAAATTATGGTTTGCCTTTACATCAAACTATCATGTTAAAATTTAACTCTAAAAATACACCTATATGAACATATATCAAACAGGCTCCTTACTATATGATGGTAAGAGTGATGAACAAGCATGTTTAAGAAGCGAGGTGGTCACATGTTAGTTCCCTAATTAATTTAAGATATTATTTCAGAGTAATGGTAATGTCTCACAACCCCTGCTATACATGTAAAACAAATTTTGCATGTATTTGTAATAACTCTTTCAAAAATATTTTTTTAAGAAGTGTATAATTTTCTGAATCCACAATACTTTAATTTTAAAGCTATCAAATTTTCTCGAAGTATGTAACAAGTTTTACTAAATCCATTAAAATATTACATTATGTATGTATTTGAAGCAGCGGTTCTAAACTAGAGTGGTGGGTGAATATTAGTTTTAGTAAAAAACAGGTTAGTACTGTAAATAAATAATTTTAATACTCTGTATTAGTTTTGTTAATTACATAACACCTTCTTTATAAAAATCATGTATTTGTTTAGTATTGTTTTAAAATAATATTTGAAAATGGATATTGTAAGCAATATGTTAATCATTAGTTGTTTTATGATAACGAAACCGGTTAAAGACGTTATTTGAATATGAAAGCATATTAGATAAAAAAATATGTAGCAACCTTGCTATGTTTAAAATTATTAAAACTTTATTTAATTTGCATTATATATTTGTCTTGTGTTGAGAAAACATAGAATCTTAAAGTATGGCTTTACTTTTTATATACAAAAGTTAACCGTAATTATGGAATACAAATTTTTAATTGGAAACTTAAATATTCATATATATGCATGTGATAATACTTTAAGCCAGCATGTAATTCTTTCTTATGAAAGTTGTATTATGTTACATTGTTGTTTATTTTTTAAGGTGGATATAAACATTAATGTAAAGATAAGTTCTTCATGTTATGTAGTAACTACAACCAAAATAATTTCTAAAACAAATTAATAAAATTTACTGTTTTACTAATACTTTAATATAATTTCAAAAAATTTAACCACTTCTTATATTATAGCTCTTTTATATTATGGATTTGTAAAAGTTGTGTTTTAGTGTGTCCAGATTATTTTTTTTTGTATTTCCTGATATTAAAGGGAGACCTAATCATTATGAATTTTACTAATAGTACATTAATTCCTTTTTAATTGCAATATTAATGGATTTATTTTTACTTGTGACATTAAAGAATAAGGTTATCATAATCAGTTGCAATTATTAATTTTTAATAGAAATTAAAGTACTCTTACCTCACATTTACAGTTATAAAAGCTTTGAAGTTATCCGAGAGTAAACACAAAATTGTTATATTTCTTTACAACTACAGGTTAAGTTCAAATGTGCTCCCCAAGACTTACTGAAAACGTAAGCGTAATGCGGAATAACAAGTTCTTACATGTTACACGTACCAAACGTTTTTTAACAATTTATTTATGAATTCTTGATTTCAATGATTTTTTTTTATGTTGCTTGATTAATAAAATTTTCAAGTTAAATTCGTAGTGTTATTTTGATGGCACACGCTATTTTTTTCGAATTGTGGAGGTTACTCTAGTGCCTTTGTCGAAGGTTATGTTATCGCACTTTTTTGTCAATAGATTGTTATGTTCAGCTTGAGTAGGTTTTATATTAATACTCGAGTGTTACGATGTCTTCCTTGTGTTTTAGACCACTCGTATTACAAACATCTACATGTGGTAAACGTAAATAAGTTCAATTTCGGACTGGATATTCATAGGACAATAGAAATACCTTTGGCAAAATATAGTCATGGATCTGAAAAAGTTAAAATATTGACAGAATTGGAATTTGAGAAAGTATGCAATGAAACATTAGAATCTTTATTGGATTTTTTTGAAAATTTAGTGGACAAATGTCCTGAACTGAAGGGTGCAGATGTTACTTACAGCAGTGGAGTGCTAACAGTATCATTAGGAGAAAAAGGAACATATGTTATTAATAGACAGACACCCAATAAACAAATTTGGTTGAGTTCTCCTATGAGTGGTCCTAAAAGATATGATTTAGTTGATAATAAAATATGGGTGTATAAGCATGATCAAAAATCGCTTCATTCCCTTCTGCAAGATGAGTTTTCTGAATTATTGAAGACTGATTTAGACTTTTCTGATTGTGCATACAGCTCTATTTGATTCCATAGATTAGGTAATTGCTTGATTTAGCTAATTATTATAAGTTTATTTCACAATCCGTTTAGTAAATGGTAATTTCATTATCTTTGATATTAAATATTTAGGTCTGAAGTATGTAAATATATTATCTACAAGAGTGTATATGTATATATAAACTATGTATCTATCAATTTTTTTTAAACTGAAAAATTCCTGGTAAAGAATAATATAACATGGAGAATAATCTTCATCATACCTTACCTTGTTTAAAATGCATTTTTGACATAAATATCTTAATTTCTCTAAGACCAACAAACTCTTTAAATCTGTTATAAGCAATAATAATCCAAAAGATTTCAGACTTAGGTTCCTTGGCATAAGTAATTTTATGAGAATATAGTGGGGAATAATTTGAATAATAGACTGTGGGGAATAATTTGAAATTTACCAAACTTTTTTTTAACTCCTATTAATGTACACACAGAAGAAAACATCTAAAAATAATATTATTTTTACACTTGGACAGAAATGGGTTAAGCAGATAAGTCCAGTTCTAAAATTGAAATCTTTAAAGGAATTTACTTCTCCTTGTTTCTTTTTATTATTATTATCATTATGTTTGTTTGTTTAATGTTGGTTACCTGGCAATTTCATATGGTGTTAAATTAAATGACAAATGCTTGATATCTGTGTGGTTCATTATCTTTTTGAGATAATTATAGTATATATATTTATAAAAACACACATTATCATATTTAGTCTTTTATTTCCATGCTCCTATTCATTATTTTGTCTTTAATCAATATATATGTTTTGTTTTGTTAGGAAAGATTTAAGAGAATGTTTTAGTCAGTTACAACAAGTAAATAGTGAGCTTCTGAGAATTTATGCACTTAGGTGTGCTAATCACAATGAACTTCTTAAAACACTAAGAAGTATAAATACAATCATTCAACATGCATCCAGGCTAAGAGGTATTGGAAAATTCAACGTATATTATAACTTTTGCCTTTTTGTTCTGTTTTCCAGCTTGTCTAGTTACAGTTACTTTTAATTTTGTATTTTTTTTTTTTAGTTGGTAAAATGAAGGGAGAAATTGCTGGTCTATGCCGAAGTGCTTTAGCTAGCAACAATGTAAATGCTCTGATCCGCATCATAAAAACTGGAGAAGCCTAACTACTTTGCATGAAATCTAGATAGTTTAAAATCTTTAACTTTGTTTTATTATGTTTATATTCATTTTTAATTCAAAAGGATACTCAATTTATTTGTCATTAGGAATATTCAAATAAAACCTATTTTTTTCTATTTTTTACTAATGCTTTCAATTGTAATAAATGCCCGTTTTATGTTTGCTAAATACATTTTTTGAATTGAAACTTTTTTTAGAGGCAGTAGAGCAAATTGGCTTGGATCAGATTAAAATGTTGAATATACACATAAGCTTTTTTCCCCTAAAAAAAATTGGAATTTGACAGTGGCGTGGTTACACACTGTTGCTGACATTATTCTGGCAAAACAGCCTCATGCATTTTGTGTGGTAATGTCTAATCCTTTCCAAAAAATTTTAGCCCTAATAAATACCTATAAATCTAATAATTCCTTTGATATAGTATTTCATAAACCAAATTTTTTTTCACAAATTCCAGAAATCAACATTTTGTAAATTTATTTTGGCAAATTTCAAAGAAACTACTACTATAAAAATACTAATTATAAAATACTTTATAAAACATTCATCTAATTTTAATTTGAGTGCTAAGAGACAGACATCTATGATGATTCTTGAGATATACTTATCCAAAATAAATTCACTAACTATTAATTTTTCATTATGAAATGCTGCTTTTGAAAAGTGTGTCTCAGGGAGAATTAAATCTAAACAGGTCTCATATTTTAGGAAATTCACTTTACTTTTAATGATGGTCTATTAGCGGTAGCAACGCATCAGACATCCGGCCCAAAGGTTGTCAGATCGAATCCTGGTCCCACCAGGGCATTTTTTCAAGCATAAAATAATGCAAAACTAGCTCACAACCTCCCCCTGGGCATTTGTGAGGCCCATTAGCCAATGGGTGGCACTCACAAAAAGTAGGCGAGGGTGTGAAGAACCCATCCTACTAAAAAACTGGGTCTTGGAGGACTTATACCTCCATGGTCTGTCACCTCTATAATAATAATAATACAAGAATATAATTCAAATTATATAATAAATTATGTAATAGTCCGTTATTTAACCATGGAGAAACAGAACAAACCCTTGAATTGGCTTGTACTTTTACCACTGGAGAGAAATCACTATGTCTGGAGGAACTCAGCTCGGGATCACTGAGTATTATTATCTAAGAATTTGTTGAATACAGAATGTCACAGAAGGAGAAATTAAATAATTTAGTTTATACCTTAGGAAATAATAATCAAACCAGTGTCAAACAGACAAGAAAATAATTGGGGTGCGATGAATCAAAATGAATATTTATTGCAATGAGAATTGCTATTTTTATGAATCATTATAACTTGTTTCTACATGTAACATAAAATTATATGAGATATAACAGGTATAAAATTCAACAAATGATATGGCCGTATAAAAAAATTCTTAACAATTGAATACATGATCTCAAAGCTTTCTCTAAAAGAAAATAAGTTTTTTTTTGCAAATGTAATGTTTTATATATTTCATATTATATTTTTATTTATTACCAGATCGGCCTGGTGAACTCATGCTTATTATAACAATTTGATTTATTTTTATAAACCTAATGCAAATAGAAAAGTACATATGTATTCAAAGTCATTATTCAGTGTCAGCATTATATACTTTAAGTATTTGAACTTTTGTAATTGACCAAGTTAAACAAAAATTTAAACCTCCCTCAAACTTTCTTTTAGGTATATAGTTTTTTTTATGTTTCAATCCAAAAAATTAATAATTTTGGAAAAATTGAAATACTTTTTCAATTTTTTCTTGTTAAGGCTCCATATAACATATTTCGAAAGGCTTTTTTACTGTTCATTATTTATAGATTTGAAAAATAATTAATTTAGTATAACAATAGACCATTGTCTAATTGTTATCAGCGGTTTATTTATTGCTAATTAACACCTTTAAGCCAGTATACATGTGTATGTTTCCTTTGCCCATAATAGCTTCAAGGCAGGGCTTCAAATTCTAGTGGGGGGGGGGGAGGAGAGTGTGTTGGGACGGAAGACTTAAGCTTCCGCTCTCTTTGGCATAAGCTAGATATTCATCCTTTGATGGATATGGGCTCTGTGATCTATTTATAGTACAAATTGGACCAAACACCCGCCATATTATCTTTACTATGAGGCTAGTCTGCAATACTTGGTATTAACAGGGAAGTTTTTTACCGACCTCTAACATATACAGTGGTTTCAGTTATTAATATACCAGTAAATAAGCATTTTAGGTTAAAATAAACTTTGGAAAGTACGATAGGGATATTTTTCTCCCTTTATTTGACGTCAAATGAAAGTGTGCTTGTTTTTGAACGGTTTGCGAACCCGTTAAAATCTTGTAGAATAGAGTATCAGTGTCAGGTGACTGACAAAATATGGTGCAATATTTTTCCAATATGCCAAAAACTTTCGCCACGCACAACATGATGAGTGAACCACCTGTGCAAAAATTCAGGATAGAAGGTAGGTGAACAACCGCTTCTGCTGCAATTCACGAAGTAGATTACAAACCCAAAGGTCGGTCGATTCTTCAACCATTGCTGGCCCACGCACAATATTTTCATATTCTTATTGTTATTAAAAGTCTCCTTCAATGCTGCAAATAATCCAATTATGATACTTGTAATCTCCGAGTCATCCGTGTGTAAAGTCATAGTAGTCAGCTATGGCTGAGTACAACACGAGGCGCCGTCGTTCCATCGCGTAGAGTTTAGTCGGCACTTAAATTTTGTGCAATATCTTTGTGAAGCGTGATGGCCCTCGACCGTTCAGTATTTTGGACAAAAATTTAGCAAACTATTTTCGTACAAAAATGTCTATATCTAATTTTGCGCAAGGTATTGAAAAAATATGACACCAAAAGTCGATTTATAAATAAATTGTGGGATTGAAATAGTATCTGTGGAAATAAGAACACAAAGACATGTTTTACTGCTGGTGATTGACGAATATGACAAAAACTTGATTTTTTTTTCTTGCCTCCTTTATTATAAATAACAATATTAATGTATATATAAGTATATACAAACGTAACTGGTGCCCTTCCTTTTCCATATGACATTATAAGGGGCTGGGTTCGCTGTAGGCGGGGGGACAAAATCTTGAAGACATCTCACAGTATTTTATAGCAAGATGATCCTTGTGACTTGTGTTACGCATGGATGCAGTTAGATAGCAGAAAAAGTTCGGTCTAATTCAGATGTCGATAAATTAATTAATAATGAAAAAAAGATGTTTTTAAAAAGCGCCTTCTAGGGTAACCAAATAAAAATTAATAATGGATGGGAATAATTTTCCTCTCCAACCTATGATTACAAGATGGAGAACATGTATTTAGGCGGCTGTGTTTTATAGGAGACATTTGAATACATTTAAAGCCTTCGACCGTGAAATAAATGAAGGTGAGAGTGTAGGAAAGGTATTTGAAGTTATCAATAATACAATGTTAACCTAAGTTACATTAATACCCATCTATGTTTTATTTCAACTAAACTGAAACAATTTCAGGATACAAATATGTTTTTGGAAGAAAGTTTAGAATTTAAAGCAACTATATTCTATGTACAAGGACAAGTCACAACAGAAAAAGAGAGAGAAAAATTGAATGAGATTTGTGATAATTTATTTTTCTTCTAAGCCCCATGGGTGCGTGGGGATAAGGTTATGATTAAAAAGGAGTTGAAGGTAGCCTATTTTTCTGCATTCAGGTAATGCATTTTAAGAGGGAGCTGAGGAAATTTGATTATTTGTGAAGGGGTAGTCCGTATTTTGTGTCTGTCTGTTGGTGATGGGGCTCGCCAGTTATGTTGATTCAAATAATTTATATACTTGTACTTAGTCGAGTCTGAGTCTGTTTGCGTGTGTTTTCCACCTTTGTGGCCGTCCTGTCGGTGTCAGTGTCCTAAATAGTGGGTTCATACAGTACTGAAGGCTGTCAACAAATTTGATGTGTCTCCTCGATATAAATAAATTGTCACCGTCGGTAGTTCGAATTTCGTATGTATGTGGCCCGTCTTTGCTCTTTGAAGTAAAGTATGTCTCACTATACGTCTCAGTATACCGCTTTGAAAGTGTTGGAGCTTCTTGGCTGTTGTTGGTGCTGTGTTGGTCAGCATAGGTGCTCCGTAGAGCAGGGCTGGCCTTAGCACACTTTTGTGGATCATTAATTTGAGAGGGAGAGAGAGATTAGGAGAAGTTAGCAGGTGATTAAGCCTGTAATACTTGGTCCTGACCTGCTTGATCTTCTTATTGCAGAGGCGAGCTAGTTAGTGTCAGGTTTTGTAATAAAAAATCGGGACTGGCTATTCTAGAAGCCGTTAATGATATATTCTATGGGAATGACAGTTTAGTTTATTACCCATTCAGATTATTTACATATTTTGGTTTATGAAAATAAAATGAATTTGAAATAATTTTAGTTTAACTTTAAATCCCTTTTTCTAATTCGTACTTTATTCAGAACACGTTATAGGCATATTAGTATATTTCAGTTATCTTATTATATTATATGGACCAGTTATCTTATTATATTATTATGAACCCATGAAGGGTTAAGGGTGCATTACTTTGTAAGAAAGTACTGTTACTAGACCAACGGTTGTGCAAGGAGGTGATTTGGTCAAAATCACTCTCGACCGCCTGATTTGTTTCCAATATGCGTATCTAGTCTATGAGGCTGGGTGCAACATAAAACAAGTGTAACATAAAACAATTTTCTGCCTAGCCGAATTCGGAACACGGTCCTTGGAGTTAGTAGCATTGTGTCTCAACACAATGTCACCGCGCTCCCAAGTAAAACAAAAATAATATATATTTTCGTGCTTCCTTAGTTGTTATGACAATCGTCAAAAATTATTATTAAAGATAGATTGTTTCCAAATGCGATGCTATTTAGGTACTAATCTTCTTCGACAGTTAAAATCAATTGTTTCCCTTTTTAAAATTTTTATTATCTTCAGGAAATGCACTTTTACAACTCCTTGAAGCAGGCACATACACACTAACGTCGATTTCCTGATATCGATTAATAAAAAAATGTTTGTGCATAGGGCTACTTTTGAGGTCTTAGGGAACACCAGATATGAAGTATGGTTTAATAACCCTTCACTCCCGGCCTCCAATAAATAAAGGCAATCCTTCACCGCCGGACCCGCCCCGCCAAGACCGCCGAGAACGACGATCCTATATCACTTTTGAAATATTTGCTTAAAGCGGAAACTTTAAGATAGTTAAATCGAACAATATTTAAAAAGCGCCTGAAATTGAAAAACGAAATAACTTTGTAATAAATAAAATTTAAATCTTACCTGTGTTGATTTTGTTGATGACTAAGGAGTGACCACCAATAAAAATGCTCAAATACTTAACATCCTGGAAGTAACTGAAGAAGTAAGATTAGGAAATAAACAGGACCATGTGTTTTCTGCTGCTTACCAGTGTTGCCTGGTCACCTTTTAGGAAGAACTTTCTCTTTGTAAATGTCCATTAGCTGGAATTTTAATAACGTGCAGGGGAGCGACCGAAAACCGTGTGACAGCAGTAAACAATATGGTGACTTGTTTGTTCGACTTTAATTTCAAATTATGTCTTATACAAATACTTAAAAGGCTGAACAATATCAGTCATTTTTTAGATTGACTGCGACAGAAACTGGTACCATAGACAATTTAAGTAAGGAACTCGTGACAGTGGTGGAGAGTGATAAAACTAGTATTAAATATTTTATAACTACATAGCCATTAATTATTGGAACTTAAAGAGAAGGAATTGTCAGCTTAAACAAGGATAATTAAATCATTCAGATAGTTTATTATTTTTAAACAACCCTATAACTTCGAAATTGGAGGATACCCAAATATTTGAAGATTTTTAGATGTATATATTTTTTTTATTGAATATTTGATAGTTTTTTTTTATTGGATATTATATTTTATATAAAATTTGGGCCTTGGATGTAGGTCTAGAATAAATTATCTGACCTTTTTGAGACTTTCATTTGTAATTCCAAAACTGTACATTCTTGGGAAAATATGACTATTTCAAGAGCTAATATGTGCTGGGAATGAACACCCGATTTTTAAAATAAATGTACGTACCTTTTTATTTAATTTAATTTTTTATTATTGTAATAAACTTATAATTCAGACAAGATAAAAATAACATAGGCTGCCTTGGTGACCCCATAATAATCGTGGCTCGGAGCGGACCTCCTATCTACCCTACTTGTAGATACGAGTACGTTGCTGACCGAAGAGGAAGAATTACATGAACATTAAGGAGTTTAGCTGTAAAACAAAGCAATCGCCATTCATAGAGTTAAATAGTTATCACTTTAAATTTTGATTCTCAAAATAAATTAACTACCTGTTGTTTGATGGGCATGAATATTCTTTTTCAATAATTTTTTTCAAGCAGTTTAAATTTTTTGAAAACAGAATCAAAATTGTAACTTTCTGTGATCATTACCCATTTAGTTGATATATGTGCGGTTAAAATCAATAATTGCTGTTAAGTCTTGTTATTCAGTATATCGCTTCTTTAATATTTGCATATTTATTTTTAAAAATATATTTTTTAAAAAATTTTTCTTTTGAACATATAGAATCGTCGAGGAAACAACTTCCATTTTCCCCCCTGAAATCACCTTTTTTTCATGTTTGGATTATTTTTATAGCACGCTCAAGTGGCGCCACAAGCATGAAATCCTGATTCGGCACGGTGAAATATACGTTAATGAATCGGTGAGATAAAAAATACGCATTAACATGAAACAATTAAATACCTATATTTTACAATTTAATAATTATTAATATCACTTACAGCAAATTTACTTCATGTGCATATATATATACAGTTGTAAATATCAATAAATAAATTATTAAAAAAAAAATAATTATTAACAAAACAAAGTAACAGGAATCATTGAGTTTCAAACGACCGCTGTTTAATATCAAAATATAATCATAGAGAAAAAAAGATGTTATTTTTCCTGAGAACACCCTTTTTGAGTCTGAGATAATGTTATATGAAACAAAACATGAATTTTTGATAATCTAGGAAACATTTATAGTGGAAAAAAGTAGTTGTAAATACGAAAAAGTGTTATTAGAAATTCCGAGATTAATATTCGACTAATTATGGATTAAAGAATTTTCCGATCGTATAAACGAGAATTGAGGGAAACTTTTTTTTATTAAATTTAGATAATGGAAATTTAAAAAAGAAAGAAAGATAAAGATTTATAAGAGTTCCAAACGGTCACAGTTTATATTTGGTGCCTCCGCGTAAATGTTTTTAAAAAAAGTGAATTCCTGAAAACAGCTTCAGTTCTCAGTCTCATCAATTCGATGGAAAAACTAATTAACGTCTGAATAATTTATAAAAAAAAATCATTAAATGTGGTATTCGAGTTTAATAATATCTTATAGTGAACCTCTGGTATTCTCGTCCTTAATTTTACATTCTTATATTTTTATGTATAGCTCGTTATTACGACGAAGATATTGATGTGCAAATAATCTGTCATCATTTCTATCGAGGCAATCTATCGAGTGGGGAGTGTCCTTCAGAAGTTGGAGCCTAGTTCAGTTGTCAGCTTCGCTTCGGTGGTTTCTCTACGCTTCTTATAAGTTCCAGTACGAAGATCGCGAGGTAAATATTGAATTAATTTACTGTCACATGATAACAACATAAAATGGGTGAAAATAATAATGTTAAAGTGCTCTAGTGTACGTAGATGTCACTGACTGACAATAATAAGCTATTCACACCAAATTCCCGATCCAATTTCCTTCTTAAAGTTTTAAATAAGAAGATGGCCTCGAAATCTTCTCTAGAAATGTTATTGGTATTCTATCAAGATTCTCCACATGTCTGTATCATGCCATTGTATAACTAACATCAAATTTAATACAGTTGTAAATATCTATAAATAAATTAAATAAAAAAAACATTCAAATCAAGTATATATTTTTTTTTCAAAATCCGATAAAAAAGATTTTTTTTATGTGAGGATACCTAAGTCATGAAATCTAACCTATCAAGTGTTTTATCTATCTATTATTTTTTTACGTACTCGGAATGATCCTATAACTGCAATACGGTAGTGCAATATATAGAAATTTGAACCTGGGGAATAAGGTGTCTCCATAGCTATCAATATTAAATCCAAATTTGCGATTTAAAAAAAAAAAAAAAAGTACCCCAATTCCTTTTTAATACATTCCTAGAATATTTTTTTAGTAAGGCTTAATTTCTTGTTACGAGAGCACAACAATAAATTAATTAAGTCAGTGGCGTAGGGTAGTGGGAGGGGGGGGGGGTTAAAAAGGGCCTGCGCAGATGGCACTTTTAGGGCCAGCAAAATTGCACAATAAATAATAATAATATATTGTCAAAAGTTGAACCATTTCATTTTATGACTTTTATTGTTGGTAACCTGTACAATAGGCCATAACATGATTGTTTTGCCAAAAGTTTTTTTTAGAACTACCGTGTATTTTTTTTTTTTTAATGGGGGGGTTAATATTTTCCTCCACCCCAGCCGGCTGTCACCCACGCTAGACCACTGAATTAAGTGAAGATTTTTCGTTATCCGGCGGATTATCCAATAGGCAATGTAGATGTTTTATGGGCAGGAGCTTAAGAAAGTTCATAAAAATATTAGGTTGTATTAGTTTTAATTCACTTGTTTCTGTTCTCCCTTTATTCTAAAGAGAAACAATTTCACCTTATAAAGCTTATAAGATACTTATTTTTCTCTGAAATAAAAAATTAATTATACTGATAAACACCATTGTCTTGATATTAACTTCCTCACAATACTCGCCAATGTTTCAACTTAATATCAACTCCACACAGTTTCATAACTTGGATTGGCAGAGCTGATCACTTTCAGTTATTGATATTGATTTGATACTACAAATATTGGAGAAACCCTAGCATTGCCTACATGGCTTAATCTGACCTTGGAAATATTTCTAAACCTGAAAATTCAAATAACAAGTTTCTTTTTTTTGTGAGGAAACATATATAGAACTTTCTCTACAAAGAACTGTATTCCAAAATCTTTCGAACCATGTAGGGTCACTAGGTGGTCACCTAGTGATTGATAGCCATGCATATTATTCAGGGGTGTAGAATCAAATGATCTCTATACACGTCGTAAATAATTAGTTAATTTACTATTCACATTACTTCCAATTGTTAAAACTTTCTGATTGTTCCTGAAAAATGATAGCCAGGTAGAACCTACTGCACAGGAACCTGCTCGCCCTTTTAAGGAATGCACAAATAAAAGATGACAGGCAATGCGGAATGAAAGTTCGCCCAGTAAATTAAAATCTATAAAGAAAGATGTGAAGTCCTGGATTACATCAACCTGTAGTAGACGCCGCGAAGAAGTAGCGTTCACCCGACTCAGAATATAGTATAAGACCCCAAGAGGAGAAAAAAGGCAGTTATCTCACCCCAATTTTTATTACTTTAATGAAAACTATGCATGATTACTAGTCAAAATTGATGAGTCTGCCAAGAATAGGTAGGGGGAATAAAAATGGCGCCTGTTTCAAAGCGATAAAAAAAACTAATTTTTCATTCGGAGCTCTATATCTTAAAAAGTAGGAACAACACAAGAAAACCTAAGAGAATGTCATTTAAAGAAGAGTAAATTTGCTAAAATTTGAGCCCTAATAGAGTTATTTACGTTAAATAGTTTTCGAGATATAGCTTTTTAAAAAGCAACAGTAGTTAATTAATTTTGAGAATTCTATATCTCAGGAACTATGTGACGTACAGACGTCTATTAGCACTCAAATTAAAGCTAGTTTAATGAGCTATAAAGTAGTTTATGATGTTTATCTTCGTAGGAGTGATAGTTTACTTGAAATTCGCTAAAATAAATTGATTTATAGTTGTTAGGACAAATTTTCATTTGCCAAATATTCATATGTGAATATCATAAAAACTACTACCTCTACGAAGATAAGTGTCATAAACTACTATATAATAAGTTAAATTTCCTTTATTTTGAGTGTTGGCAGATATATGTGCGTCTTATGGATCTAGAGATATATTTTTTCAAAAATCCAACATTTTATTCGAACAACTAAAAATTAACATTTTGTGAGTTTATTTTGTCAAATATCATAAAAACTAATACTCCTACAAATATAAACATAATTAACTATTTTGTAGTAAATTTAACTTGCTTTAATTTGAGCACTGGCAGACATCTGTACGTCCAAAGGGTTCTGAAATAAAGTTTTTCATAAATCAAACTTATTGTCCGAACAACTATAAACCAATTTATTTTAGCAAATATCATGGAAACTACTATTCCTACGAAGGTAAAGATCGTAAACTTTTTTATAGTCCATTAAACTATATTTAATTTGAGTGCTGATAGACATCTGTACGTCACATAGTTCCTGAGATATAGAATTCTCAAAATAAATTAACTAACTACTAATCTTTCAATAGATTTTTAAGAAATTTTGCTTTTTAAAAAGCTATATTTTGAGAACTATTGTACGTAAATTGCTCTTTTAGGGCTTACAGTTCAGCTGTAAATATTTCAGAAAATTTACTCTTCTTTAAATAATGTTCTCTTAGATTTTCTAGTGTTTTAAGATATAGAGCTTCGAATGAAAAATGAGTGTTTTTTAAGGTTTTGAAACAGCCGCCATTTTTTATTCCTGCCAAGTGGCAGACTCATCAATTTTGACTAGTAATTATACATAGTTTTCATTAGAGTAATCAAAAATTGGGGTGAGATAACTGCCTTTTTTTCTTCCTGGCTCTTGTACTAATAGGACATACCCGAATGATACACCCACCTCATAACAGGAGAGACCCCTCCAAAATGTAAGAAACACCATGGTAATGTGACCGTCAAACACATCTTTGAAGTATGAAATTATTGCAAAATAACACTGAACCAGTTAGGGATACCAACAAATATTCCAATGGCGTTGAGAAACGACGATTCTGTATAGAAAGAGCAACTAAATTTATATTTATTTAGTCAGACCATAAATCTACCTTAATAATCAGTCTTTAATTATTATAATTATCAACTTACCTTAGTTTATTTTTAAAATTAGAATAGCTCCTTATCTACTTTTCTTCTTCCTTTCACCAACCACCATCGTTACGATCACTATTAAACAAATTATAAGTTAATCGAACACTATTAAACAAATTGTAGTTTGGTGGAATAATATTTTAGAGCTCACGCAAGTGTGTTCCACTGCTTGTGAAGTACAAATGACAACTATAGACTTCCTTTATTTATTGATTTTGTAAATAAAAATTTTTGTCACAGTTCTAATTGATTTCATTTCGTTAGTATGAAATATTTATCAAACTCCTAACAATTTATTAAGCACTTAGCAAATCTTTGTTTTTGACACCGTTTCTTGATTTGAATGGAAGCGTGATTTTTATTAGCAGTACTGTGTTAACTCCTCGTTAGGAAGGGGGGGATTGGCAAAGACCTCTGATTAGATTCTTTGAAGAAAGTTCTGAGTAGGAATTCGTAATTCGAATTCCATGAGTTGCGATGTTTTCTACTAAGCTGTAACTCACTGAAAGTGTATGTGATCTAAAAGGAGTAATTTATTTTGGCTCAGTTTCAACAGAAGTTACTGTTAAGAACAAGAAAGTAGGTAACCGGAGAGGGAATAATTATTATTTATTAATAATATAGGATCAGCGAACCCGAAGGTTCAATACCGATGCCAGCAATCATTCTCTACATACATCTATCTGTGGCGCCCATCCAAAAACAATTCTATAAGATCAGTTACAACGCTATCCTCTCACCTAAGCTTCAGTCTACTCGGACTTTTACTCGTCGGATCAGTGTTCATTAGCATTTTATGGTTCCGTTTGTTAGAATAATTTTTTTCTAGATCATATATTTAGGGTAAAATTACTTTTTCATTTTATTTTTAAAATCAATAAAGTCCTAATTTCATACAGTCAGCTAATTCTGACCTGTAATTTTATGGTTGACGGGTAGCTTCACTTCTTCCAATGTAAACCTAGTTTATTTTCTACGCTCTTCCCACAGCGACACAGTCTATGCAAATATAGCTTGCAAAAACAATGAATATTTAAATTGAGGACCTGATTTTCAATGGTTTCGAAGGTCTTATTTTTTTATTTTTACTTTTTATCTTGAATATGTGGATGTTTCACCAAATCATCAACCGTTCTTAGATCAGTAATTTAGTATAAGAAGTTGCTCATAGTAACTCTAATTAAAAATAATAAAATTATTCTAAGCCGAAAATTCAATGAAAAAGATAAGAAATTAAAATTGAGGATTTGACAAACAACAGTTTGTAAGCAAACAGAATTTAATGCATTAATGCCCCTTTGTTTCTCTATAAAGCTATTTATTGTGTTAGTTTATCCACTAACTAATGTGTTATAATAACACACGAAACTTGAAAAGAGAGTTACAGAATTTTTTGAAATTGCTCTTCAAAACAATTTCGCAATGTGTCTTATCTAAATTGAATGTTTAGGGTAAGATACTTCCTTTTATAAAAAAAGCCCTTATTGATTTAAAAAACTTTTTGGGGAATTTTTCCCAATTTTCCAATCTGATACCTTATAATTATATAGTTCTATTTAAATATTGCATTAAAAACTTTTTAAATTTACTTAAAATGTTGGGAACAATATTACCTTATAATTAACTTTACCATTTCCTAATTAAAATTGAATGAACAATGATGATGATTTTTGCAGTAAACCATTTCTACTATTAATCACTTTCATTCATAGATGATACATCGTTCATCTTAGTACTATCTAATATTCTATTACATTGAGTATGAAAACTTATGAGCTGCTTGTTATCTCCATGAAGGTGGCATAATCCTACTCACGTCCATAGAAAAAGTGAAGCCAAAATGGCCATGATGTTTAGGTTTAGAAATACTCGCCATTGTAATCTAAAGTAAAACATGATTGTACAAGAGCCCCATGGGAAAAAAAAGTTCAGTTATTTTAACCCAATTTTAATTACTTAATTAAAACTATTAATAGTAACTAGTAAAAATTGATGTCTGCCAAGTACAGTTAGCGTCAATAAAAATAGACGGCTGTTTCACGTAAAAAAAATTAATTTTCCATTCGGAGCTCTGTAACTTTAAAACTACCAACAACACTAGGAAACCTACTAGTTTGAAGTAGATTTTGTGAATTTATTTTGGCAAATATGAAAACTACCATTCCTAACTTCCTTAAAAACTCCATAAACTACATTATAATACAGGAGGGCAACTGACATCTATACGTCTAATATTTACTGAGATATAGTTTTCCATAAATTAAAAGTTTTGTCCAAACAATTAGAAATAAACATCTTGTGCATTTATTTTAGCAACTATTATGAAAACTACTGCTACGACGCAGATAAACATTTGAACTACATTATAGCATATTTAAAGTAGCTTTAATTTGAGTGCAAATAGACATCTGTATGTTTAATGGTTCCTGAGATTTAGATTTCTCAAAATAAATAAACTGTTTTTTTTTGTGAAATGCTGCTTTTTAAGGAGCATATTTAATAAATTTACTATACTTTAAATGATGTTCTATTAGGTGTTTCGTATTGTAAGTAGTTTTAAAGATATGGAACTCCTAATGAAAAAGTAATTTTTTTTTTTACGTTTGCTACAGCTGTCATTTTTGATTCCCCTTAACTACACTTGGCTGACTCATAAATTCTGACTAGTAACTATGCATAATTTTCCTTAAAGTAATAAAAAATTGGAATGAAGTAACTAACTTTCTCCTCTTAGGCTCTTACACTATGAAACAGTCTGTGATTGGCTTGTGCTCTTTCCCTATTCCTCTGCCCCGCCCCTGGTCCTTCAAAGGATCCTTGTTTTTAGCTTCACCTTTCCTACCAGCATCACTCCCCTATTATACCCTTTTTTATAAGATATGGCTGTATTAAATAAAATTTTTACTTATTTAAAATTAATTTTATTCTACTTAAATTATATAGAAAAATTGTTTTATTAGATTATTTTACTGAATTTATCTATTATTTTCAAATTGTATTCTTGTCCCTTGCCTTTTCAATTCAATTTATTTTCTTGTTCTGGGAGACCTCCTATGCCATCTGGGTACCCTTAATTAGGAAAAAGATCAGGCGGTCGAGCGTGATCTTAAACAAATCACCTCCTTGATCAAACGTAATTCAAGATTGAGTACTTAGAAAATACTAAATTCTTTACACTTCATGGATTTTGACTGTACATGGTTTTATTTTCTTGTTCTAATTCTTAGACGAAGATATACTAATAAATCTACATCGGCTAATGATAACATCCAACTTCTTCTGATGGAATTACATAATAATTAGCTAAGAAAGAAAAAGAGAATTTAATAGACATAGAAAACCCCTTCAATGAATTTTATCTACTTAAAAAGCAAGCCATTGATTCAGAATCTTTTCATACAAGTGTAATGTTGTTCTAGAATCTACATTATTTAACCTGTATCTAAGGGTTCAATATATTTCTATTTTTGTTTTAATATAATTGTAGATTATTAAAGAAAATGGACGGATGTCCGAAACGTCATTCTAAGTTTAAATGAAGAAATAAGAGGTAGCGAAGGATTTTTTTTCTCAATAATAAAACTAAGATATGATGTAGAATTTATTAAAAATAATATAGTACTTTGGCCTAACATGATGGATGGCCGAATAACCTTAGTTTTCCTCCTAAGAGAAATATATGATTCATTGAGAGCAAAAGTGGTTTAATTCATTGTTCTCATCACAATTAATTTTCATTAAACACTTATTCAATAATCACTGAATGGATTAACTTCAAATGCTCTAAAATAATTGGACACGCTTCTGATAGACTACTTTTGACGGAGAAAGTTGTTATTCCTAACCAAGTTTTTAAAAATACTATTCTCTTAAGTTTTGAATATCCCTCAACACCAATTTGGACTTACACTACTTTTGCACTCAACGGCTCATATAACAACATTAATCCCTTTATATTTCTTGCTCTAAATTGACAGTCTTTAGATTATTATGGAATAAATCCCTAGTTGTTCAATACGAAAGGTAATGAAAGACTACAAACATTGTTATCTGACTGATTGGTGTAAACTAGAGATTACTGCTGTTTATCTTTGCCAATCAAGTTTGATGACAACAAGATTTCACACTCGTAATATAGTTTTTTATTTCTTTATTTTCACTTTCCATTTTAAAGTAGAGCATGTTTATTAAACGGGTATTAGTGATAACTCAAAAGAAGTAGGGATTATGAGTACTTGAGAACGGCTCAGAAGAGAACTTGAAACTTCGATTCTTTTGTGTTTGAAACTTGTTATAAACTCAATAAACTAGATATTTATTTTTTTTTACTTAATGAATTTAATTTTGTCCTGTAATGATTATAGTTTTTAATGGTGCCTAAATAATTAACCGATGAAATAATATTGAAGAAAATGGTTAGGTCAGCGAAAACACATATAAGTAAAACTTATCTTATAAGTGCCAATGTTTTGGCATGAATTTTAGGCCTTCATCATGGTGACTGAAACAATTTTTTTTTTTATTAATCCTTACAAATTATCAAATTAGACCAAACAGAGCCACATCAAACCAAAGCTTTGTTTAAAGTCCTTGAACGTAATGTGAACCTAAGAAAAACATTCATGTGCTCTTTATCGACTTCTAGCAAGCCTTTGATTGGGATATCAGAATCCAACTGTTCAATGCCTAGAAAGTTTTTAATGTTGCACTAAAACTAATTAATGAAGTTACAGTTTACTTCTTGGCCAAAAGAATGATTAAAAAGAATAATAATATTGAGTATTCGAAATAAAGAAATATTGAGTATTCGAGAGGAAGATAATGAAGGTCCAATGAAGGTCTCTTGGTCCAATCAGCAATCATGACATCTGGTGCATAAGGAGGAACTGGATGCACTTAGTGGCCATGTAGAAATTATAAAATTTATCAAATCTAAAAGAATTAGCTGATTTGGGTATGCCGAAAGGTTGTCCAATGAACAAATGATGAAGAAGCTAACAAGAGAACCCTCCCCAGTTAAGAGGAAGAGAGCATATTCCAAGGAAAGCTGACAAAAGAACCTGGAGGACCACAAGAAACTTTGAGAGACTGACTGGAGAAGAAAGTTTTTATTCTATTCAGGTTTATTCTCTGGTTGCCGTAGAAGAGGGTAATATAAATAGAAAAACCTTAAATATAAATAATAGAATTATAAAAATACGTTTGAATATAAAAATACCCTTCCCCCCCAAAAAAAAAAATTCTAGTCAAGTCGTAATATAGCCTTAGGGTTTTCCACACTCAACAAAATTTACTCTAGGACTTATTTATTCTAATATTATAACAGTTTTTTTTTAGGTTTCGTTTTAGAGTCTGCATTTATATGGCACCAGTGCTAAAACTATCCCGAGACCAGTTTATTCTCAGACCACGGTAGAGTTAAGAATAGGTTCATGAAATGTACATTCTTAAAATTATAAAAAATAGTCCAGTTTTAAATTTAATAAAAAATTATTTTTTTATGAAAAAAAATGTCTGAAACATTGTTCAGGAAAATCAATGGAGCAGCACATTTAGAGAGTGACCAGTGATGCTAAGTAACCCTCTTACAGGACACCCATTTGATGCAAGTTGCATCAAATTGTTGCCTCAGGGATGAAGAAGTATTATTTGTCTGTTTATCCTAGGAACGATGTTCTTGAGAATATATTACAGGAATAGTACTGGGACATATCGTATACTAACAAAAATAATTAAATAATATACGAGAATATACGGATAGGAGTAAGCATAACAGGTGGTAAAACTACCAACGTTTTTTAATATAACGTATATTAATATTTATATAACATATATATTAAAATGCATACATTTCATTTATGGGTAATATGTGTTGTGACTCAAGTGGGGTCAGTAGTTGGACCCTTCTGGGGGAAGGGTTCTCTCCCAGTTAAGAGGAAGAGAGCATGTTCCAAGGAAAGCTGACAAAAGAACCTGGAGGACCACAAGAAACTTTGAGAGACTGACTGGAGAAGAAAGGTTCTGAAGGCCAAAGTCTATCTTGGACTATGGAGCCAAATAAGAAGAAAAAAGCAATGAATATATTTCACCGCGCTAAATGATATTTTTTTTAAAGATATTCGCAAATCATTGGGTTAAAGGAAGCATAAATAAGACTACCTTTAAACAGGGAGGGGCATCCTCTCTTTGTTACTAACAATGGCCCCCATAGCTTTGTAATCGATCCCTCTGGGCCGTCCTTGAATTGTCTCATGTATTCAAATACATCGATTCGAAGGCAAGAAAAGCCGCTCTACAATCAAGGTTTGTGGTCAGGAGACCGTCTAGGATATCATACGCCCTTCATCAAGATATACATTTCGGGTACCGAAAAAGCACATCACGACTCCTCGAGAGAATGTACCCCATAGAAATATTGCAACCCACGGTCGGGCAGATTACAGTACGTTGAAGAGCCGCTCTAAGAAGGAGAGGGAGGTCCCCACATGATAATTCGGAGGGAAGTAGTATCACATCCAACTACTGGCCCCACTTGAGTCACAACACATATTACCCATAAATGAAATGTATGCATTTTAATATATATGTTATATAAATATTAATATACGTTATATTAAAAAACGTTGGTAGTTTTACCACCTGTTATGCTTACTCCTATCCGTATATTCTCGTATATTATTTAATTATTTTTGTTAGTATACGATATGTCCCAGTACTATTCCTGTAATATATTCTCAAGAACATCGTTCCTAGGATAAACAGACAAATAATACTTCTTCATCCCTGAGGCAACAATTTGATGCAACTTGCATCAAATGGGTGTCCTGTAAGAGGGTTACTTAGCATCACTGGTCACTCTATAAATGTGCTGCTCCATTGATTTTCCTGAACAATGTTTCAGACATTTTTTTTCATAAAAAAATAATTTTTTATTAAATTTAAAACTGGACTATTTTTTATAATTTTAAGAATGTATATTTCATGAACCTATTCTTAACTCTACCGTGGTCTGAGAATAAACTGGTCTCGGGATAGTTTTAGCACTGGTGCCATATAAATGCAGACTCTAAAACGAAACCTAAAAAAAAAACTGTTATAATATTAGAATAAATAAGTCCTAGAGTAAATTTTGTTGAGTGTGGAAAACCCTAAGGCTATATTACGACTTGACTAGAATTTTTTTTTTGGGGGGGGAAGGGTATTTTTATATTCAAACGTATTTTTATAATTCTATTATTTATATTTAAGGTTTTTCTATTTATATTACCCTCTTCTACGGCAACCGGAGAATAAACCGTCTTAAAATTAACTTTTACTTAAAAAAAAAAATTAAATTCGGCATCAACGTTTTGTGCTAGGTCAGTATTACAGTACAATATAATAAGAATAATATTTTTTTAAATAAAAAAATTAAAGGAAAACTATTACAACAAAGACGTGAATTTTATCATTACAGATTTTCTTAGATATCTATTAAAATTGAATTAATATTTATTTTTATAAATATCGAAACAAGAGTTTCTTGTCACAACACTTGCATCATTTGAATGCTGACGATTTGAAAAATGTCTTGTTGGTCAGGTATCATTGCTTAAGATATTAAGAAAATTTGAGCACTCAGAAAAGTAACGTTAACTCCCATGTTCACGAACCAAGAAGAGGGTTAAACAACATTAATCCTCTATTAACATATGATATTCTTAATGATAATGATATTGATGTATTTTTGTACACATTAATATTTATTTTATGTTTATTCCTTTTGATAACACATTGCAGAAAATATATGATCTAACCTGGAGGGCCCTTTTATTTTACAGTGTCAAATACTCCATGTTGGTTTCCAATACGCATGCATTTATTAGATTGATTTATTACTCTATATGTGTAAAAATGTTCAGTAAAAAAAAAATTGAATAAGTTATATAACTAAAATTGGTCAACATCACGATCTACATTGCATTCTTAAGATCAACTTACCAAGGGCATTACAGGGTCGTCCAGAAAAATGAGAACTTATTGAACTTTGCTGAGAATAAAAAACAAATTCAGAGAATACGGCTTTTTAGTAGGTGTCCACAGACGTACTAGACATAGTATAATAAATGTATCAATATACGTTATATTTATATTATATGTCTATATAGTAAAGATATATACAGGATTCCGCAATATTCTTCTCCTTCCCACCCCATTCACTAGCAGTAGCATTAAAACAATTGAAACAAATCTTTTGAATAATTGAATCTAAAAATAAATTGACGTAATAGAAAAAAAAAATTACGAAGAAAATGTATTGCAATAATTCTATAAAAAATGCATACTTGTCAGGTTTTAATAAATTTTGCATTTAAATTTATTTTGTAATAAAATTTAACAGAAAAAAACTAATACACATAGCTTAAGATATCCACAGGCTTTGCAGGATTTATTTAGCTAACCTGACGTTTACATATCGATATATTAATATGTCCAAAATGAAACTTTAATTACGAATATATAATTCAGTTTGAATTAAAAAATCGATGCGTCAGTAATAAAATTTATATTGAATAAAACCGGATTATGAACACGGAAAAGTCATGGTGAAGAACGAACTTGTATTGCTTCACACATAGCACTCGTTAGAATATAGGTTTCTGTTTTGCTTAATATCAACACAATAAATCTCTTTCATTTTTTTGACAACCAGAATTATAAGGTCCATAGTTTATAAAATAGAGGTAAGATATTGAAGTTTAGATCTAATGAGGACAACTGTGAAGTTATTTTTTCTACAATACGTAATTATAAGGATTTTTCTTCCCTTCATCAAAGTTTCCCAGAACTAATTCTTCCTTTGGAATGCAAGACGTTTTCAATACTTCTTATCAATCTTAAAACCACAATATTTTAAATATTTAAAGAAAATTCAAAATGATATGAGAAAAAAAAGGTCATTAATAATATAATTTATAATAATACTTATTATACATAATCTCAATATTTATTAATCAGGCGTTCGATGGAGTGTTCATGAGTTTCTAATTGAGATAAAGATTTATTAAGATTATTTTAAGTAGAAGCTGCCAGGAAAGTTGCTAAAAGGTACTAGGAAAGGAGAGAAGCAACGTTTAAAATATCTTAACAATTTTATTTTAAATTTATTTAATGTGATTTACAACTGTACAAATAATAAATAGAATAAGTAAATATGTTGTATGTTTCATATACACTTGAAAATCTTGGAAAGGAACCACCTATTGGTGGTACTTCATGCATTAATTTAAATTAGAAGGTCCTGTGGCCATCTTCTTTTCAGACGCCTCGGAGGATTATCAGAGATTGTTAGGGATGAAAGATTAAGAATTAATGGATTAGGATGGGTAAGGAGTTTGGAATGAAAAGATGCATATCTGTTTTGGGTCAAATCTGCAACGAATGGGATGTTAAGGCCTTTGTGAATGAGTTTATTTGTAACGTAATAAGGAGCATCAAGAATTTTACGTAGTAATTTGGATTGTAAGGATTGGATGCGGGAGGAATTTGCTGGTTTGGTAGAGCCCCAGAGCTCAATTCCAAATGTCCAAATTGGTCTGATTATCGTAGTGTTTACTAATTTCTTAACAATTTAAACCGGGTTTCCTAACTTAGCAGAAGTCTGAGGAGTATTCTCTAATATTTCCAGCATTACTGTCAATATTTGGAAACCGACCATTTATTTATTTATTTTTTTTAAATTGATAGATTTATTAATTGATAGATATTATAATCTGCCACACAGTTGTGGGCAATAGGTAATAGTGATGAATGATCTCATACATACTAAAAAAAAAAATAAATAAAAAAACTCTCTTAAAATATATACAAACAAAAGAATAAATAAAATGAACATAATCAAACTATCTGTATGAAAAATAAATAAATAAAATAACATAATGATAAAATAATATATACAAT